>NC_081557.1:253457326-253462594 GCF_022355385.1 Mustela nigripes | reverse complement strand
GGGGAGGGTATGTGCTTTGATGAGTGCTGTGAAGTGTGTAAACCTGGTGGTTCACAGACCTGTACCCCTGGGAATAAAAATATATGTTTATAAAAAATAAAAAATTAAAAAAAATATATATATATATAAATACCATACAGTCCAGGAGGCACTTGAGTACTGGAATCGGTTAAGCAACCAACTGTTGGTTTCCACTCAGCTCATAATCTCAGGGTTTTGAGATCAAGCCCCATACTGGGCTCTGTCCTCAGTGTGGAGTCTGCTTAAGATTCTTTTCCCCTGGGGTGGCTGGGTGGCTCAGTTGGTTACGTGTCTGCCTTAGCTCAGGTCATGATCCTGGTGCCCCAGGATTGAGCCCCACATTAGGGCTCCCTGCTCAGCACGGAGTCTGATTCTCCCTCTGCCCTTCACCTTGCTCTTGCTGTCTCACCCAGCTCATGCCCACTGGCTCTTGCTCTCTCAAGTAAATAGTTGGAATCTTAAAAAAATAATAATAATAATTCTCTTTCCCTCTCCCTCTGCCTTTCCCTCTTGCTCACTCTCTCCAATAAATAAATCTAAAAAAGAAAGACAGAAAGAAAAGAAAGGAAAGGAAAGGAAAAGATAGGAAAGGAAATAAAAAGAAAAAGAAAGATAGAAACAAGAAACAAAAAAAAAAAAAAAAAGAAGAAGAAGAAGAAGAAAAGAAAAGAAATACCATACAATCCAGTAACTTCTCATCTGGATATTTACACAAATAAAACAAAAAGACTAGTTTGAAGACATATATGCACCCTACTGTTTAATGCAGCGTTATTTCTGATTGCCAAGTATGGAAACAACTAAGTGTTTATCCGTAGATGAATGGATTAAAGAGATGTGCTGTTATACCTACATCTATATCTAACTTGCCATTCATGAAAACATGGATGGGCCTCAGGGTATTATGTAAAGTGAAATTAGTCAGACAAACAGGAGAAAATATCATATAATTCCATTTACATGATGAAATAAATATATATCTTAATCATTGGATGATTTTTCCTTAGGTTTATATTTTATATAATCTTTAGCAAAAAGTTTAAAACAAAAAGATAAAGCAAAATTAACAACATCCTAACATGAAAATATTGACTTTTATAGATATATTGCTTTTATACCTGTATGATATATTGTATTTTTACAACTAAGTGACAAGTGTGTATATTATTTTGATCTCTATTTCCACGGATACATGTCTACCTAATAGTTTCCTTTCCTCATCATTTTCATATATATTTCCCAAGAAACACTGTAACAGAGCACACAATATTTTATTTCTATATACCATTTTAACAAATACTTTAAAAAATAAAGTAGCACTTATAACTAAGGAGGAAACTTTTTACCTGCTATCCTATAACTTACTAGCATTTCATATCTCACTTTTCTCTTGTGTTATGCTTGAAACAGAGTAAAGGAATGCCTCTTGAAGTCGTATACTCCATCTATATTGAAAAGGTAAAGAGAAACTGTCTCTGTGATCAATTTTCAGATTTTCTAAATAAACATTTCCTTATGATTTTATTCTACAAAAATGAATTTAATTTTCACCGCAATACACTTTGGGAATTAAATATGAAGTTCGCCTAAAAATACTTATAGGGATGGTGGTTCTAAATATTAGTTTATTGTCTTTTATCCTAGATTAGCCACTTATAATAGACTGTGGGTTATAATTGTGAATACTATTAATATCCCCACATTATACAGAGTTCTATACGAAAAATCTTAACAGGTTTGGCTTGGTTACCAGCAAATAAGTGCAAGAAAATTTTACTTCTCTTTTTAAGACTAGTCGATAACAATGTCTGTTTTCTTATAAAATACCCAGTTGTTTTAAATGGAAAAATAACCACCAAATTTTTGTATTCTACTTTTGCAATATGACTTTGCAACATCTTATACAAAGTAGTGAAGTCTACTGTACGACCCTGTGAATTTAGTCTTGATCATGTGATTGCTTTAGTTAATGGGACAATAAGGAAATATGATGGGACAGTAAAATGTATACACATAGTAAGTGTTGGCTTATCCATTGGAGTTTATACACTTGCTGCTCCTTAAACTCTCCCACCATTATGTAAGATAGCCCTGATACGTTGCTGGAAGATGTGAAATTAGGTGTCTCCAGTTGAGGTACCAAACAATAGTTGAGTTAAGCTCAAACCAGAAGAATGCAGTCAACCCGAAACAAAATTAAACACCTTCAAATTCATAGGCAAAAAAGTGATTATTCTAAGATATTATATTTTGGAATGTTTTCTTAGGCATTAAATGCTAACTGAATCAATCATTTAAGTGGAATAATTTTAAAACTGCACCCAGGAGCATCTGTGTGGCTCAGTTCATTACGTGTCTGCCTTGGACTCAGGTCCTGATCCAAGGGTCTTGGGATCAAGCCCTGCATGGGTCTCCCTGCTCAGTAGGAAGTCTGCTTGTCCCACTCCTCCTCTCCTGCTCCCTACTCATGCTTGTTCTCTCTCTGTGTTTGAAATGAATTTTTAAAATATTTTTTAAAAAAATAAATAAATAAATAGACAAGCAAATACATCTGCACTCAAATTCTGCAATCACCTTTTAAATAGTGAATTTACCCAGATTTCTTCCTTACTATCTATTATAACAAGATGTGACTATAATCAGACAAAAATACAGGATATACAGAAACATTACAAGATTGGAAAATCAAGGAAAACCAAAAATTTTAAGTTAGAAAGACAGCATTGATTTCCATTCAAAGTGGGGAACTGAACCTATCTTCAGTATGTTTGCTTTTTCATTTACCTAAGTTCACTTAAAAATGAATAGAGAAATAAAATGCATAACCTAAATGACAAATAGAAAGGAAAGTTTATAAGACTCTTGACTCATAGCCTATAGAGAAGTTAGCAAAACTAAGGAATAAATACAAAGTATCTATAGAGGGAATGCCAATAAGATTGTGCCAACCTGTCACAGAACCAAGGACAGGTGCAGATACAGAAAGCATCATGAAATGTGAATGGTTGAAGGGAAGCATCATAAAGAAAAAGAAGAATTGGTCAAAATTATCTAAAGATTTATGTCCCCAAATGTCTTTCCTTGTCCAGTTTACTGTTGTAAATAAACAAACTCCAATCTTGCAGGTAACAGTTTTATTCTATGTAGAATTAGAAGTAAAATTGGTACATTCCCTGAAATAAAAGCACAGAAGAAGACAAGGGAAAAACATATCTTCTAGAGATGTGAGGAATTAATGAAAATTTTCTTAGTTAAGAGGTTCTTATGTTATCGAAAGGGGAAGACCCAAAATTTGTTGATGAGTTATTGTTACAAATAACATACTCATGATCGTAGAGTTTCCAGTGATTGGTTTTAGTGCTTCTTAAAGAAAGACTTAAAACCAATGCCAAATATTTAATGAAAGTATAGAGTACAAACCTAAAACAAAGTAAAAAAAAAAAAAAAGTAGAACAAAAAGTAAAAGAAAAAGAAGTAAAACAAAACAAAAGGGGCATCTGGGTGGCTCAGTCAGTTAGGCATCTGCCTTCCGCTCAGGTCATGATCTCAGGGTCCTGGGATTGAGCCCAGAATCTGGCTCCCTGTTTAGTGGGGAGTCTGCTTCTCTCTCCCCTTGTACCCCTTCCCACTGCTCATCTGCTCTATGCACTCTCATCTCTCTCCGTCTCTCTCTCAAATTAATAAAATCTTAAAAAATAAAACAAACACAGGAAATTGAAGAGAGATAAAATTTTAGTGATAGCTGTAATATTCTCATTACATATATGGCATTGAATCCATTTTAAAAAGACATAATTTGCGGTGCCTGGGTGCTCAGTGGGTTAAACCTGATCATGGCTTGGGCCATGATCTCAGGGTTCTGGGATCTAGTCCTGATTTAGGCTCTCTGCTCAGCAGACAGCCTGCTTCCCCCACTGTCTCACTCTTTCTCTCTGCCTGCCTCTCTGCCTACATGTGATCTGTCTGTCAAATAAATAAATAAAATCCTAAAAAAATAAAAAAAAGATATAATATAACAATAACAGAGTTGAGAGTGCTATTTGTAAACCTCAAAAGCACAATGATTTAGAAAAAAAAATTGCTAAGGTTATGTTCCAGAGTAAAAAGCCTAAAACAGTAAAAACAGTAAAAAATTTGATGTTAAAAGTGTTTCAACATATGATTAATTGATATTTCAAAAAATAAAATTTATAAAATATGTGGTTAAGAAATTTTCAAAGAAAAAAATAAAGCAATTCCCAAAAATAAAATATATCCCTTTTTTAAAAAGTTGGAAACAAAGCCCATCAGAATAATATCAGACCTGTCCACAGAGACCTGGCAAGCCAGAAAAGGCTGGCAAGATATATTCAGGGCACTAAATGAGAAGAACATGCAGCCAAAAATACCTTATCCAGCAAGACTAACATTCAAAATGGATGGAGAGATAAAAAGTTTCCAAGACCGGCAAGGCTTAAAAGACTATGCAACCACCAAGCCGACACTGCAGGAAATATTAAGGGGGGGTTCTATAAAAGAGGAAAAATCCTAAGAATAGCATTGAACAGAAATATAGAGACAGTCTACAGAAAGAAAGACTTCAAAGGTAACTCGATGTCAATAAAAACATATCTATCAATAATCACTCTTAATGTGAATGGCCTAAATGTGCCCATAAAATGGCACAGGGTTGCAGATTGGATAAAACGACAGGACCAATCCATATGTTGTCTACAAGAGACCCATTTTGAACCTAAAGATACACCCAGACTGAAAGCAAAGGGATGGAGAAACATCTTTCACTCCAATGGGCCTCGAAAAAAGGCTGGGGTAGCTATTCTCATATCAGACAAATTAGATTTTAAACTAAAGACTGTAGTCAGAGATACAGAAGGACACTGCATAATCCTTAAAGGGACTATCCACCAATATGATCTAACAATTGTAAATATCTATGCCCCCAATATGGGAGCAGCCAATTACTTAAGAAAACTGTTAAACAAGATAAAGAGTCATATTGATATGAATAGACTAATCATAGGAGATCTTAACATGCCTCTCTCAGAAATAGATCATCGAAGCAGAAATTCAATAAAGAAACAAGAGCATTGAATGACACATTGGACCAGATGGACCTCATAGATATATACAGAACATTCCACCCTAAAACAACAGAATACTCATTCTTCTCAAGTGCACATGGAACCTTCTCCAGAATAGACCACATACTGGGTCACAAATCAGGACTCAACCAATACCAAAAGACTG
>NC_081557.1:253453807-253454326 GCF_022355385.1 Mustela nigripes | reverse complement strand
GCAATCTATACTTTTAATGCGATTCTGATAAAAATTCCATCGGTATTCTTCAAAGAGCTGGAGCAAATAATCCAAAAATTTGTATGGAATTAGAAGAGACCCCGAATCTCTAAGGAAATGTTGAAAAACAAAAATAAACCTGAGGGCATCACGTTACCTGATTTCAAGCTTTATTACAAAGCTGTGATCACCAAGACAGCATGGTATGGCATAAAAACAGACACATAGACCAGTGGAACAGAGTAGAGAGCCCAGATATGGACCCTCAACTTTATGGTCAAATAATCTTCGACAAAACAGGAAAAAATATACAGTGGAAAAAAGACAGTTTCTTCAATTAATGGTGCTGGGAAAACTGGACAGCTATATGTAGAAGAATGAAACCCGACCATTCTCTTACACCGTACACAAAGATAAACTCAAAATGGATAAAAGACCTCAACATGAGACAGGAATCCATCAGAATCCTAGAGGAGAACATAGGCAGTAATCTCCTTGATATCAGCCACAGCAACTTCT
>NC_081557.1:253417361-253453707 GCF_022355385.1 Mustela nigripes | reverse complement strand
TACACAAAGATAAACACAAAATGGATAAAAGACCTCAACATGAGACAGGAATCCATCAGAATCCTAGAGGAGAACATAGGCAGTAATCTCTTTGATATCAGCCACAGCAACTTCTTTCAAGATATGTCTCCAAAGGCAAAGGAAACAAAAGTGAAAATAAACTTTTGGGACTTCATCAAAATCAAAAGCTTCTGCACAGCCAAGGAAACAGTCAACAAAACAAAGAGGTAACCTACGGAATGGGAGAAGATATTTGCAAATGACAGTACAGACAAAAGGTTGATATCCAGGATCTATAATGAACTCCTCAAACTCAACACACTTGAAACAGACAAACATATCAAAAAATGGGCAGAAGATATGAACAGACACTTCTCCAATCAAGACATACAAATGGCTATCAGACACATGAAAAAATGTTCATCATCACTAGCCCTCAGGGAGTTTCAAATTAATACCACATTGAGATATCACCTTACACCAGTTAGAATGGCCAAAATTAACAAAACAGGAAACAACATGTGTTGGAAAGGATGTGGAGAAAGGGGAACCCTCTTGCACTGTTGGTGGGAATGCAAGTTGGTGCAGCCTCTTTGGAGAACAGTGCGGATATTCCTCAAGAAATTAAAAATAAAACTTCCCTATGACCCTGCAATTGCCCTCCTGGGTATTTACCCCAAAGATACAGATGTCGTGAAATGAAGGGCCATCTGTACCCCAATGTTTATAGCAGCAATGGCCACGGTCGCCAAACTATGAAAAGAACCAAGATGCCCTTCAACAGATGAATGGATAAGGAAGATGTGGTCCATATATACTATGGAGTATTATGCCTCCATCAGAAAGGACGAATACCCAACTTTTGTAGCAACATGGACGGGACTGGAAGAGATTATGCTGAGTGAAATAAGTCAAGCAGAGAGTCAAGTCAAGTCAATTATCATATGGTTTCACTTATTTGTGTAGCATAACAAATATCATGGAGGACATGGGGAGTTAGAGAGGAGAAGGGAGTTGGGGTAAATTGGAAGGGGAGGTGATTCATGAGAGACTATGGACTCTGAAATACAATCTGAGGGGTTTGAAGTGGTGGGGGGGGTAGGAGGCTGGGGTACCAGGTGGTGTATTATAGAGGGCACAGATTGCATGGAGCACTGGGTGTGGTGAAAAAATAATGAATACTGTTTTTCTGAAAATAAATTAATTAATTTTAAAAAAAGTTCAAAACATCAAAATTCTGCATAAAAAATTGAGATGGGTGGGGCACCTGGGTGGCTCAGTTGGGGAAAACCTCTGCCTTTAGCTCAGGTCAAGGTCTCAGGGTCCTGGGATGGAGCCCCACATCCTGCTCTCTGCTCAGCAGGGAACCTGCTTCCTCATCTCTCTCTGTCTGCCTCTCTGACTATTTGTAATCTCTATCTATCAAATAAATAAATAAAATCTTTTAAAAAATTGAGATGGGGAAATCCTATGCCAAGTCAGTTCTTAATATATTATTAGAATCTTATTGTCAGACAAAAAATTCAAAACCTACAAAAGCAAAGATTATAGATAACATGCAAAACATACAAGGTTTTAAGGTACATATCATGACATATCAGACTTCTCTATATAATAAACAACAATGAAATATGGTCTTCAAACTTTTGTATAGAAAATCATTTCCAAATCAAAATTTTGTAATTAGATAAACAGTCTCTCAAATATTATATTTATGACACTTTAGACATTAAAGAATAAAAGAAATAGATCTTTCTTTGCCTAAAGTTATCATCCTTTAGAGAAAGTTTCAAAATATTTTAATACCAAAATAATTACTAATTAAATAGTAAGCTGTCCATATTTTTTCAAAATAATATTTTGTGACAGTTATTTAGGGATTTGGATAAAATAGATTGATCATATGTTAATAATAGCTGAAGCTGAGCATGGTTTTCAATACACCAATATATTCCAGATACTAGTTAATATACCATAAATATACATATATCCAGTTTTATAAATATTCAGATTTTCCACAATAAAAAAGACTTTCTTTCTTTATTTTCTTTCTTCCCATCTATCTAATCTATCCATCTCTCTTTGTATCTAATTGTGTATAACATAAAATATATAGTAGTGAATAAAGTTAAAATATAAACTTTTAGAGAAGCATAAAACAGAAAATATAATTTCACTGACAATGACAAGGTTTAGAAGTGGTGGCATGTAAGTTAGATTTGAAGGTTAAATTGAAAGTGCAGAGAAAAGCACAACAAGACATGACAGTAGAATTAGAATTTAGAGAAATGGTTAAAACCAAAATTATTTGGGTGGGACAGAGGAGGTAAGATTCAGTAATTAACACTCCTTCCCTCAATCAAATTATGAAATAATTAAGAAATAAGACAAAGAAGATGTCAGGAGCCAACATATCTCCTTTAACACATATCAGGTGAGATCCATATAGTGCTTTTGTGAAGTTTGCTTCTGTATCTTCCGTCTCTAGAAGTGTTGCACATAGTAGATGCTCAATGAATATTTAATGTGTGAAAGTGACAATATTAATAAAATGAAGGATGAAGAACAGCTGGATTTGAAGCTACAACTTCTGGTATTCCTAATATTAAAACTCAGGATTATATAGACTTACTGATCAAAATAGAGACCACAGTGAACTGCAGTTAAATTTTAAGATGTGTGGGAGCAAAAGAGAAAACACATGTGTATAACCTAATCCCCACAGAAGAAAGAAACTGTTGGGCTATATACAGTGAGTTTCTCATCCAAATGTATCAGGATAATTCATTACTTCACCCCAAGGATATGTCTGAGGAGTATAGCTAACAGGCAGGAGATATAAATTATTCATTATCTCTCCACATGGAAGAAAATATCAGGTTAACACTACATACTTTTGCTTTAGTTGATAAAAGTAAAATACTATGGCTACATATGTAGGTTCTTGCATGGTGGAGGAAGTTTGGCAATACTGGATTGGATCCATTTCCAGAGGACATTAAGGTTGATGCTATAATTTTATGCTTTGTTTATAATTTTATGCTTTGTTTAGGTAGGAAATAAGATGTTTCTCATAAATTTCTGAAAAATGCCAACTCGTGATCATTTTTATGACATTAATTCTATTTACAGTAACCTTTCAATTTCCAAACCTAAAGGCTTCTTACAGTTTTGTTTACATTTTTATTATTTACATTTTTTCTAAAGCAATGAAATTTAGGGACTTTTTTGTTGCCATTATTATTATTGTCATTATCATTTTGCTTACATTTTTTTTCTAAAGCAGTGAAATTCAGTGACTTTTTGTTGTTTTGGGGTTTTTTCGCTTACATTTTTTCTAAAGTAGTGAAGTTCAGTGACTTTTTTTGGCCCCATTCCTTCACAACATCACAATTTGGAGACCATGTGCTATTGATTCTGCACATGAAATATATTCCCATGTTGTTCTTTGTCTTTCCACACTGAAGACTGCAATCTCTAGTCAGCCCACCATTCATGCTTTCTTGTACTAATAAAATGGTCTATTTGCCTACATTTACTTTATTTTAGACTCTCCTCCTGTGACTTCTCTGCCTTGTTTTCATTTATATTTTTAAAACTCAATTCTAATCATGTAACTTTTCTGACTTAAACTTGTAAATAGTCCCCATTGACTTCCAAATTATGTCCTAATTTCCTGTCATTAAATTATGTGCATGTTATTAAACATATTTTCAGATTCACTTTCTGCTGCTATTCCCTCTACATACTAAAATATGAGTTGTATTTGTCCTATAACTGTACAAATTGTGTATTTTTATTCTCTCCTCTTTCTGATTAAAAAATAAAACTTTGTTTAAACAAGTACTACTATATTTTGCTAGGTAAAGGTAAAAGAAATACTGAGCTTGAGAAACAGTTCTGTGGCTGAGAGATTATGCCATTTCATGTTATCACCTGAGACCAGATTGCTTTAACCATTCTTAATCAAAAATACTTTGAAACCATATATTTTGAAATAATCTTTGCAAAGAATTCTCCTTTCATTTGATCAGAACTATAATAATGCATTTACAATAGAGATTCTTTCCTATTTCTTGTTAGAGACAATTACCCTGTGCAAGACAGTTTCCAAAAAGCAATCATTAAATAAATCACCCAGATGATACTGATTGGTATAAAAAAATCGAATGAACAGATAATAAAAGCAGAAGAATAATGAATGAAAAAGTAGATAAAGATGAGGTTATCTCATTAAAAAACAAAACAAAAACAAAACAAAAAATCCAGATGAAAGATCAATGAAGAAACATGTTGATTGAGATGCTGTACCATTTCAGCCAGGGCCTAAAATTCATCTGGGGAAATATTGAGAAGAAATAAAATATGTTTAATAACTACACAGTCTATTCAGCTTAAGAGTATTTGGAAGGCCACGTAAAGACCTGCAAAAGAAATTATGAGAGTTATGAATTATAAGAAAAGATAATTTTGTGTGACCTTTTGCTATGTGGAAAATACCAAAAATTATATACAACTTATAAGAAACATGTTTTACTTTTTCCATTTACGCAAGTAATTTAAAAATAGCAATATAGAATATAAATAAATAATTCTGAAATTGGATAATAGGGAAAAAATGTGCTTAATTTCTCATTTTATTAATTAAGTATGTATTCTTGGCTATTTAAGAAGTTTCCCTGTCAGCGGCACCTGGGTGGCTCCGTGGGTTAAGTGTCTGCCTTTGGCTCAGGTCACAGTCCTGGGGTGCTGGGATCAAGACCTGTGTCGGGCTCCTTCTTGGCGGTTGGCAGGGAGCCTGCTTCTCCCTTTCCTTCTGCTTGCTACTCCCCCTGCTTTTGTTCTCTTTCTTTCTCTCTGTCAAATAAATAAATAAAATCTTTAAAAATAAAAAAAAAGAAGTTTCCCTGTCATGTAAAACACACAAAAAATTGTCTGCCTATGATTAAAAAAAAAAAAAAAAAAAAGTTTATGTTGGCTAGGAACAAGATATCTTGTTAAAAAACAAGAATTTCAAGTAATTTTTGAAGTTATAAGAATGTAAGGGGATTAACTGAAAGAATCCCTCGACTTCTATAGATTTTGATTATTTTCTATTTCTCAATTATACCTTTTGATTTTATATGAGCCATTACCACTATTCAGTATTAGACTTCATTCGAAGGCCTCGAAACAGAATGATTGGAAAAATGCAAAAAATAAACAAACCAACCAACCTCAAATTCCCCCCAAAACAAATGTTATGGTTGACCTACTAGTACATAATAGCACCAAAAAAAATAAATAAATAAAATTGATTTCACATAATAGTTTGAGTAAGTATCAGGTTATATTTAATGAAGTAGGGCTCATCAGACCTTCTGTTTCTTAAGCCCTATGTCTCTATTGCATTTTACAGATTCCTTAGGTTACTAGACAAGCTTAAGTATGTAATAAGTTTCAAATATCACAGACCTGTACCATCCACTGTGGTAGCCACAAGTCCCATTTGGTTAATGATCACTTGGAAGATGGCTACTTTGAATTAGCTGTATTGTAAGTCTTAAATACACACAGGATTTTAATGAATTAGTATCAAAAAATGAACATACACTGGAATTAAATTTAAAAATAAATGCAAAATAACTCATTAATATTTTATATTTGTTACTTTTTTAAAAAATTAGTATTCTCCAGAGAAACAGGGGTAATGGTGTGTGTGTGTGTATGGTTGGGGGTGTGTACATATACTTAGAGAAAAAAAAGAGAGGATGATTTATTTTAAGGAATTAGATAACACAATAATGGAGGTTGGGTAGTACAAAATCTTCAAGTTTGGCAATCAGTTTGGAGATTCAGGGAAGAGTTTATATTACAATTAAAGTCCACAGGCCATCTGCTGGCAGAATCCCAGAGATTAGTCTAGTTCTATTCAGACCTTAAAGTGACTGGAAGAGAATCACATCATACAGAAAAATATGTTTATTCCAAGTCTACTGGTTTAAATTCCATTCCCATCTTCAGGCGCCTGGGTGGCTCAGTGGGTTAAAGCCTCTGCCTTCGCTCAGGTCATGATCTCAGGGTCCTCGGATTGAGCCCCACATTGGGCTCTCTCCTCAGCAGGGAGCCTGCTTCCCCCTCTCTCTCTCCGTCTGCCTCTCTGCCTACTTGTGATCTCAAAAAAAAAAAAAGGTTTAAAATAAATAAATAAATAAATTCTATTCCCATCTAATATGTGTTTCTCGCAGAAACACATGTTTCTCACAGAAACATCCAGAGTAATGTTTAAGGAAAAATCTGGGCACTGTGGTACCAAGTTGACATAAAATTAACCACCCATGTGTTCTATATTTTGTACATATTAGGAATAACAAAAGAGCTTATTGTAATTTATTTCACTGTCTCCTTGTACATCATTTAGTGTATCAGAAAATTAAAAATTACATAAGTGGCATGCACTGTTTTCTATTGGATAATGTTACTATAGACAGGATTAGATATAGAATTATCATCAGAAATACAAGAAATTATGTAAGCAATTGATAATAATACTTGCAGGCAGCATTTAAAATTTTATTCTATAAAATCTTCTGTTTGCTAACAGATACTACTACTAAAATGAAAAAATGCCCTTACTATTCTATGTAATTTAAATAATTACATTTTGATAATTTTTGCAAATTGACAGGAAAATAGTTCTTAGGACTGAATTTTTTGATTCAGTAGTGAGTGAAAATTCAGCTGAGTAAATAAATTTTATTATAAAATCTAAGAAAATTTTCCTAGGTCTTGCACACTAAACAATGAGTTTCAAACACTACATACTGATGATTCCTAAAAATATTATTATTTTTTAGGTTGTGCCAAATGATTGTAACACTTGATTCTAAAAATCAACCAGTGTGTTTTAAAATTGTGAAAATATATTTGTGTATATGTGTATGTATATCTATATCTATCTCACATTATAAAAAGAAAGACACATAGTGTGAATTTTAATTTTTTCATTTTGGCATTCATTTTCCATGTGGGGTTGCATATTTTCCAAGCATTTTATCCTTTTCTTATTCCTAGCATTATGATGGTGGGGCCAGAATGCTGTTGATGATAGGTATTTTGTATGCAAGATTTCACTTTAGAGTAAAATGAATTTTAAATGCATAACAAAGACTTCATCCTATAATGATTGAATATAACAGTCTGAGAATAAAGAAAAACTGGGCTAATTAAATCAATTTGCAAGACTCAATTAAAAATAATACCTTTGAGAAGAAGAAATGAAACATGTACATTGAGTTAGACTTTACCTTTGTGAAAACAAATTAAGTTTTCAGTAATAAATACATCAGTTCCTTGAAAGTTTTATGTCTTTTATATTAATTACTCTTTAAAATGCAGTAAAAATTAAGTAGACACAACATCAAAGCTAGAAGTAAGGAGAGATTCATTTAAATAATGGAATATTAAATGGTTTACTATTGTGCTTTATGAGGAACAGCATAAATAGAATGTTTTACTATAGAGTCTTATTGTGGAACTTAAGAGATGTTCTCTTTTTCATACATTTCAGACAATTTTCATAATACTTTAACTGCTATTTTCAAGTTTTATTAATATATAACATATCTTAATTATAATATCAATCATAAAATGTATTGATTAAAATGTAAACATATATAATGCATATAGAAATTATTTTTATTTTCAATCTGAGACAACTATGGTCATTATCAATGCTCCATCATAATGCTAAAGGAAGAAATTTGAAGTTTTTAAAACTTCATGATCATCATCATCACATAGGTCTCTAACTGGTCGGACCGATTTTCCTTTTTGAAGCATTTTGAAGGATAAAATTTACAGGTTTTCAAAAATATCAAATTTATAAAATTATTAAGGCTAGTCTTTTTATAGAACTTGGTGTTTTAGACCTGTGGTGGACAGACCCTAGAGTAGTCTTCTTTCTGTTTTCTCTTTCTTTGTTTTTCTTTCCTTTTCTTTCTTCCTTTCTTCTTCCTTCCTTCCTTCCTTCCTTTCATCTTTCTTTTCTCTTTTTAGAGCCACTAGTGTTCATATTCACGTATAATGATACCCTTCCCTTGAGTGTGTGCAGGACCTGTAACTTGTTTCCAGCCAACACAGAATATTACAGAAATGATGGGAAGTAGGATGTAATTTTGTTACATTATGTAAGAGTCCATATTCTTAGCAGACTCTAGAGGTTCTCTCTCCTTAGCTGGCATTGAATAGGCAAGCAGTCAGTTTGGATGATCCATTTGGCAAGGATCTTAGGACAGTCTCCTGGAGCTGAGATAGACTTTTAGCTAACACTGAGCAGAAAGCTAGCCCCTCAGTCCTAAAGACATAAATAATTCAGCTAATAACTTCAGGAAGTGCATTGTTGTCCATGTTAATTTCCAAATGAGAAGATATCCCAGATGACACCCTGGTTATAGCCTTGTGACTTCTCACCTAGAGAATCCAGATAAGCAGAACTCAGATCTGACACCTACAAACTGTGAGATAAAAATGGTCATTGTTTCAAAGCACTATGTTCTTTGGAATTTGCTAAGGAGCAACATATAACCAATACAGATTCTGGTACCTGGAAGTGGGATGCTGCTGTAACAGATACCTAAAAATGTGAGAGTGACTTTAGAAGGAGGTACTGGGTAGAGGCTAGAGAAATTTTGAGGAACATAATAGAGAAATCCTAAATTGCTTTGAATAGAATATCACCATAGATCTGGACTTTAAGTATGTCGACAGTGACAGTGCAAGACATGTGAGGTAAATTATTGGGAACTGGAAAAGAAGAATCCTTGTTATGTAGTGACAGAAAGTTTAACAAAGCTAAGAGATAAATGAAAAACAGAAATTTAACTGATAATCTTAGACATACAATGAAGGAATTTCCAAGTATTGAATTCTTACTGTTTTTTTTCTTACTGGTTATTGTTAAAGTGCTAGAGAAGAGAGGTGAATCCAAGGAGACATTTTAAATAAGAAGGAAACAAGAGTTTATATCTTTGAAAATTCTCAACATTCCCAGGTAGCAAAGGATGCTAACATTGAGACAGGTCTTCCAAATACTGTTTAAAAAGTGTGTTCTAGAGAAAGAAAAAAAAAAAAAAACAAGGAGTGACTGTACAAACTTTTAATAAAACTTTGAGAAAATCAAAGGAACAAGGATTCAGCCATGCAAAGCATCCTTTGAAAAGACTAAAGACTCTAATGTTGTGTTTCATACACTTTCTAAACAAATCTAGAGTTTAAAGGTATTGTCCTTCAGGCATTCCAGTAGTATCTTCTGGTAGTAAGGAGCTTATTTTGAAAAGATCTGTATCTGTGGCTGGTAGAAGAACCCTAGAGAAATCCACTCAAAGTCTACAGAGTTTTTGGAGGAATTTATTTCTTGCCAATTTGGACTGAAAGAAGCAAAAAGATCAAAAGAAAGGAGACTGCCAGAGTCCCAAAAGTCTGCAAACAAGAAGCCGGCTTTGGCAACACATGCTACCTCACATGGAAAAGGGAGAATGACTCAGGAGACAGAAACAAGTACCCAGGGAGGGAACTAAGGGTCATGGAGAATTCTTCCCAGGCATTGAAACCTAATGAAGGACGTAGCCAACATTTGCCCAGCTGTATTTTAAAACTGCTAAAGTACTGACTCCTTTGTACCTTCCATTCAGGGATAGGGATATTTATAGCTGTTTTCCTATGCCTGCTTCACTACTGTATGTTGCCTGAATGGGGCAGAGAGAGACAACTAGTTACTTCAGTTTTACAGATCAATGAATCATGAGAAATACACCTAAAGGAACTCATCCAAAGATAGACTTAATTTAGATCCTGTATTTTGATTTGAGCAGATGCTGTAATCAAATTATGAGTTTTGAGGATTTGGGATGTGGGATAGTTAAGTGTATTTTTCATTTGGAATGGACAAGAATCCGTGGGATCTCAAGGGTAGACTGTGACAGACTCCAGTGGTCGCCCATAATTTCTGCCTGCTAGTGTTTACACAGTTTTATAACCCCACCACCACAGCTACCAGTCCTTGGGCATGGGTGTGACCTGTGACTTGCTTCTAATAAATAAAATATGGCAAAGTTGGTTAAATAGTACTCCTGTGATTATGTTACATTATATAATACCCTATATTTCTAGCCTACTGACTCTAGAGGTCTTTACTTAGCTGCCCTGGAAGAAGTAAGCAGCCATGCTGTATGACCCACCTGACAAGCATCTAATGACTGTTTTCTCTCAATAGTCAACAAGAAACTAGAGCCCCCAGTCCTATAGATGCAAGGAAATAAATTCTACCAACACAATCAACTTTTCCTTAGTCAGGTTTCCAGATAAGAACAAATTCCGGTAGATACTTTGATTGCAGACATGTAAGATTCTGAGCAGAATATTTAGCTAAATTCTGCCACTGCTGACCCACAAACATAGTGAGATAATAAATGTGTGTTGTTTTAAGCCACTTAGTTTGTGCAATTTGTTATACACAAATAGATAACCAAAACAGGTCCAAAAAGGAATTTGATGAAAATCAGTTCCCACCATTTTACCAAACTCTGACTTTGTCCGTTTTTTTGTTTTTGTTTTTTGTTTTTTGTTTTTTTCCTATTTATCCATTTCCCTATAAAGAAAATCAGTGTATTTCATGTATCTCATGTTGTTGTTTTTGTTGTTGTTTTGGGGGTTAAGGCATTTTAAGTGCTTACCATAACTCACATAACTTTTCAGTTTCAAAAATAGAGTAGTGAGAGTAATGGTAATAGTAGTTGTATTCCTGCAAAGCACTGCTGTGCTAGATGGGTTCAAGTCTGAGTTTTGTGTTACGGGATTATCTCCATTTAAAAAAAAATATCTATATAGAGCTCATGAAACTCAACACCCCAAAAAATAAATAACCCAGGTAAGAAATTGGCAGAAGATATGAATAGATACTTTTTCAAAGAAAATAATTAGATAGCAGAGACACACAAAAAAGTACTCACCATCACTCATCGTCAGGGAAATACAAATCAAAACTACAAGGAGATTTACCTCACACCTCTCAGAATGGCTGAAATTAATGAGTCAGGAAATGACAGATGTTGGTGAGGATGTGGAGAAAAGGGGACCCTCTTCACTGTTAGTGGGAATGCAAACTGGTTAAGCCACTCTGGAAGTCAGTATGGAAGTTCCTCAAAAAGTTAAAAATAAAACTACCCTTTGACCTAGTAAATTGCACTACTAGGTATTTACCCAAAGATACAAAAATACTGATTTGAAGCAGCACTGGCACCCTGATGTTTACAGCAGCATTATCAATGTTATACAAACTAGGGAAAGACCCCAGATGTCCATCCAGTAATGAATGGATAAAGAAAATGTGGTGTATATATCAATGGAATATTACTCAGCCATCAAAAAGAATTAATTCTTGGCATTTGCAATAATGTGAATGGAGATAGAGGGTATTATGTTAAGTGAAATAAGTTAGTATATAGAGGATAAATACCATATAGCTTCACTCATATGTGGAATTTTAGAAACAAAACAGATGAGCATAGGGGGAAAAGAGAGAGAGAGAAGCAAACCATAAAAGAGACTCTTGACTATAAAGAACAAACTGAGGGCTGCTGGAGAGGAGATGTGTGGGGAAATAGGCTAAATGGGTAATGAATATTAAAGTGGGAACTTGTAATGAGCACTGAGTATTATATATAAGTGATAAATCACTGAACTCTAATCCTGAAACTAAGAATACACTATTTGTTAGCCAACTAGAATTTAAATAAATACTTGAAACATTAAAAAAAAAAAAAACTTTGCTTAAAAATGTTTTAGAAGAAAAGAATGCATCAGTGGAAAAAGTCTGTGGAATTATGATTTATACATTAGAAACCATTAGTGAAAAGATTAATAAAGCTGACAATATATTAAACATCACATGAAATAAAATATTTGAGGCAAACAACAAAACTATCAAATGTTGGGGGCACACTGTTGGATATGGTACATCTGTGGTACTGATGTTCTTGTTAACAACTGCCAGTGCATTCTCTAGTCACACACTGATCTATATTTAAATCAATTTATGGTCTATAAGTCAATTTCTACATTTGGTTCCATTTAGCTTTCCTTATTCTCAGTAACTGGAGTCATGCTGATTCTGACCTCAGATATAACATCATCCAATCTTTAGAACACTCAATCTAATAAACTTTATTTGTATGAGCACAGGGTTGGAACTTATTTTCTGGCTTTGGGTGCTGTGTGTGCATGTGTACTTCCAAAACAAAGTCACTTTATTCTAATTTAGAGAGATAACAGACGTTCATGTATGAATATAAAAATTAAATCTATATCCATCTAAGTGAGATAATTAGGGAAAAGCCCAATTTTCAACTATATGCTATTTGTCCTTTAATTTGTTTGTAGGCAACAAACACAGTGGAGATAGAAAAACAATCTAAAATGTCTCCTACTGATATTGGGTCAGAATTGATGCATTTCTACATGAAATAGCATTTAGGTAGTAAGGTGTTAAAATATAGTAAATATATTCAGACAAATTTCCTTTGTTTGGCAAAATAATGAATTAGTATAAGAAATGATAAACAAAAATAGAGAAATAAGGTGAAAAGCAAGTTACTAGAGAAAATATACAGATATCGATTTCAAATTATTTCAAAATAAATTATTGAAATGCTTAGGCATTTCATCTACATCAGATTATGAATTTGAGATAAACACTGGTGATCAAAATGGAGTTTATTATATTGCAAAATGTTCAAGTCCTACTTCCTCAGTTTCATTCATCCTGTGTGTGTGTGTTTGTGTGTGTGTGTGTGTGTTTGTGTATGTGTGTGTGTGGATAAAGTTTCATGACCAAGCTTCATTAATCATCACAGTATTTAGTTTACATTTTCTTCATTGTAATTTCAAAGATAAGACTTTTAACTCCATTTTTTAAAAGGCAAATTTTGTGGAAATAAAAGTAGAGGGGAAGTAATAGATAATGCCTATATTTATAGATATGCATTTCTAATTTATGAGAGTTTTAACTGTCTCATTCCACCAATTATGGCAATTTACTTAATAACAGTGATGACCTTCCCTTGTCAGAATATTAATTCCTCCATCTGCATTACAACTAAAAAGGTAAAATGAATTCATTGTCCATTTATTTGCTTCAATAAAGCTTTCTCAGTTTTAAAAATAATTTTCTACCTTTTTTCTTTAATTGCCATCTAACAAAATTGATAAAAATGTTCATTTGCATCAACTTTAATAATATTATTCTAACATAATTGTGTGTGTATGTTTATGTGTACATATCTATGTTGGATATTTGAAGAATACTCGTTTAGAAAAAATAATTGATTTGCCTTTTCCTTCACCTAAGTTTTTATATTCAAAGAATGGTAAAATATGAAATTTATGTAAATTATGAAAATTGTGATCATATTCTATGAATTTCAATGATAATTGAGAAATGTTTTTAATACTTAACACTGAACAACAATTAAGGAAATCTATTAAATATATCTGAATTTCACTTATAGACTGAATTTATTTTCTGATAAGTTATCATAAAAAAGAAACTTACATTGGGGAGGGTATGTGCTATGGTGAGTGCTATGAAGTGTGTAAACCTGGCAATTCACAGACCTGTACCCCTGGGGCTAATAATACATTATATGTTTATAAAAAAAATAAATTAAAAAATACTTACCAAATAAAAACATGATTATTAGTTACTTTTAAAACTGTCTAATAATCATTTGAAATAAGACTTAGTGTTCACTTTACTAATTAGAGCTTCTAAGAATTTAATATTGAATATTAAGTACCTTAACAATAACCTACAATCTTTGGACCAAATTAAAATAATTTATTAATTGACCAAAGAGGTAGTATCTTTGAAAATAAAATTTATCATTTAAAGAGAAGTAAGTTTGTATACCCTCAAGTTTTACTTGTTGATGTTATAGGTAACATTAATAACTTGTATTGCCTATGAACACCAACCATAGTCACATAGAAATGTAGAACTGAAAGGAAAAACACATATTAGACTCAACCACATGAAGTTGCTAACATTATCATTTTAATGTCTAAGAAAGGAGACTCCATACTGTTCAACTTATTATACTAATCAAACAATAAATTAGAAATACTAAATTTCAAGTACTGGTAGACCCAGATTAATGAAAGAACAACAGAAGTTTTTCTTTTCTTTTTCTTCCAAAATAAGTTTAAGAAAGAAGGATGCTCAGTATTGAGCCTTTAATTCAATATGTCTCAAGTGGGTTAGTAAATAGGTATCAGAGTAAATTCTAAAAACTCTTTGTAGTTTTTCTCTTGGACTCCATTCTAACAGCATCTGCTGTCAGAAACCATCTTCTATCGAGCCAACAATTCTTTTATATCTTGCAAGTCTACAAGCCAATAACATCATAATATTTAGTATATAAAAAACACTAAGAGTTGTCTCTTAGTGTTGCCAAAGAGTTGTCTCGCAAATTTAAAAAAATCCTGTGATTAAGTTATATGTGTATTTCTGTTGTACTTTTGATTTTCATAGATACTAAACAAATAATTTCCCTAAGGCTATGTCATTAAATAATAACATATTTCCATTAAAAACTCACACTGATGCTGTCCTTTTCATTTTTATTCAGAATAATGTTGAGTTAAGCACATGTGAGACTTAGGTTTACTCTTTAGTTACTTGTACAGTTTTTATCCTATTTTACATAATTATTTTAGTTTAATAGTAACTGCCTTTTGAAAATTTGACATGATGGAAATTATGTCTTTAAATATTTAATCTGTTTGAAACAGATGATGAAAATTAACTTAGTAATTATTCATTGGCTGACATATTCCATAGAGACAAAACTTTCTCACCTCTAATAAGAAAAAGAGCACTATAATCAAGTTCACTCAAATTCATGTTTGGGTTTTTTTTTTAAGATTTTATTTATTTATCTGACAGACAGAGATCACAAGTAGGCAGAGAGGCAAGCAGAGAGAGATGGGGTAAGCAGGCTCCCCACTGATCAGGAAACCAATGTGGGGCTTGATCCCAGGACCCTGAGATCATGACCTGAGCCGAAGGCAGAGGCTTTAACCCACTGAGCCACCCAGGCGCCTCCCAAATTCATGTTTTATTGCAGTTACCCAAATACTAAGGTGAGGTCCTTGTCAATCTGAAAGTAAAACGTAGAATGTCAGGAACTTTATAAGGAAAGAAAGATGGAGAGAGCTATGTCAAAATGTTTCAAGACTCACTAAAATAAAACAATAATGAAGTACATTGTAAAAAAAGACTCTTGATAGATTATGTATTTTCAGTTTGTCACAAAGCTATGATTATACTTTACACTTGATCCTAAGCTTGCTATCTATATGGTGGCTATATTAGAGATACCAGTGGTAATAGGAAAATAAGCAAAAGTTAAAAACTCTCAAATTTCCTCTTTCTCTAACTTCATGTAGCCATAAAAAAAGGAACTAATTCATGATTTCCTTTTATCTTTCTTTGCTCATGATATCATTAGAACTATAACAATTGAGGCTGCCTTAAGATAATTCAAGGAGAACTCTACATGAGGCTTAATAATGCTTATAAGATTGTAACAAACAATTTAAAATTATTTGAATACATATTTTTACAATCTGTGAGTTGATTTTCTCAAAATTATCCTTTTAAGTGTTGTCTTTACTAATTTATTTCTTTGGAAGACTTAGGTCTCCTTTGACATGCTTTATACGTTTCTAGTTTACTCTTTCTTTGGCTCAAAAAATATATTAGAAGGTAGTTTTTCAATCTCTTTAATTTAAACAGCATTAACTAGATTGTTCTGGATCTTTTTTTGTGAATGGCCACATGAAAAATTGGGACCAGTGAGATATGAGAAGAGCCTATGGTCTTCTACAAAAGATACTCTTTTCAGATGAAAAGTGCAAACACCTTTACTCTTGGACTTTCCCCTTTCTCCTGCCTGGAATATACATGCAGGTGGATAAAAATCAATTTCTAAAAAAATGGTCTGATTCATTGATTGGCTTTTACAGATCTATATTGTCTATCACCAAAATCCTTGCTAGTAAGGAAATAAACTCTTTACTGGTCTAGACTCCTCTAGATGCACTTCCTATTTAATTTAATTCAATTCAATAAAATGTTGACAGTAAAATGGTGCTGTAATATTTTATTTTTTATTTTTAAAGATTTATTTATTTGAGAGTGAGAGAGTGCAGGGGGAGGGACAGAGGATGAAAATTTCCTGCAGACTCCCCAATGAGCATGGAGGCCAAGGCGTGGCTCAATCTCAGGATCCTGAGATCATGACCTGAACAGAAATCAAGATTCTTATGCTTAACCAACTGAACCACCAGACATCCCTTTATTTTTTTATTTTTTTTAAGTTTTTATTTAAATTCCAGTGTAATATTAGTTTCAAAGATACGATGTAGTGATTCTACACTTACATACAATACCTGGTGTTTATTACAAGCACACTCTTTAATCTCCCTTCTCTATTTAACCCATCCCCCCATCCTCCTGCCCTCTGGTAACAATCAGTTTGTTCTTTTAAAAAGTGTTTGACATCTTTTAGTATATTTGTTACATCTCAGTGTTATCTGCATGTTCTCTTTCTTCCCCAATAGTGAACATTTCTACAAATAGTACATCTAGTCTTCTCATAGATAAGTCCTCTTCTTCTAGTACACTGCTTCAATAACCCTTCTTCAGAGAGGCATTATGAAAAAGGCACTTTTTTAAAAAAAACTTACCTTTTATTTTGTATAGTCTTTATTGATATATTCTCTATAGTATTTTTTGTTAACTTTCAGTTAAAATATAATAATTTTAATTTTTTTGCTTGCTTACTGTATGTCTCCATTAGAAAGTATGTCTCCATTAGTTTCTCTATTAGGATATGGCAGACAAACATCCTCTTGTTCCTTTTGATTCCTTACTGCTTAGAACAGTTTATAGTACATAGCAGGTATTTAATAAATGTGTAATAAATAAGTGGATAAAATCCATTTGGAGGTTAAGAATGATTTTGACCTAATAATAGAATTCAGTGATTCTTGATTTAATAAAGAATATTTGGCACATTTTGCAATTCATGATGAAGGAAAGCTAGCAAAACCACATCAGCCAATCCCATGTTCCACTGAAATAGTGTTGGAAGAAGAACAAAAGAGGCAAAGAACACTGTAACTCTTCATATTGATCAACATTCTGTTAGATACCTGAAGGAAGTTTCACTAATCATAATTTAGGAAGAGCTATAAATCAAAATATTGAAACCGTTTGAAGAAATAAAAGGTGGGAGACCCCTTTAGTGTATAGTTTTTATGTTTTAATATATTTTATTTATTTATTTATTTATTTTTATTATGTTATGTTAGTCACCATACAGTGTATAGCTTTAAAAACAACAAACAAAAAACCAAACATGCTAGCCAGAAGGAACAACCACCTTTCTATTGCATTAGAGATTTTTAACTCATGAATAATTCTATTTCATAACTAGATTATCCAATAAACTGCCCATTTCTGTCCTTCTAATAACAACTATTTATGATTGGGTACAGAAGTGATCGATGGATAAAACCTTACCTTGATGGTGTGATTCTGGTGGTTAAAAGAAAGTAATCTTGGAAATGATGTGCGAGTGAAGATTGTGTTGAAGGGAAAAACTGGCTTATATAACGTTGTTACACAAAAACTTCTTAAATCAGATGACTGGACAGCAGGTAGAGATTCAGTGTGACTCAAAAGATCTGTTATAAATAAAGCACAAAAGAAAAGAAAGCTGGAGAAGAATCTCTACACAATAACCAACACATTACCTCTGTGTCTGAAATTGTACCCTGTGGACAGTAAGAGCCAACAGGGAGAATAAATCTGTGTATATCTTTTTTAATTCGGTTGGTAGTTGAGATTTCCTTGATATTTAAAAGTATTCTCAAGTTACAAAGAATTATGTACATTAAAAACACCATAAATAATTAGAAAAAAGTTAGCAATGCAAAAGAGAAACAGTGCAGAAAATATAATTTGAAAACATATTTTGTTCACTTTGGAAAGCTATAGAAATCATTTGTATTACTATGTTATTAAAGTTGGAAAATTCTGTATGCTGTAAAAGAAATAATCAAACAGGAAATGTAAAGTGGCCTTAGACTAAAGAAGAGCAAATCAGGGCATCATGAAAATATAACAAAGTAAGATTTCCTGTCCATACTATGCCCATGATTGGAAGATGTTTCTTTGTCTGTAATCTCTCCAATCTATCTTGAAAGCACCCACTATGGTGGACCTTAAGCCTGGTGTCAGTTTATGCAGTGAATATCTGCTAGAAGATTGCATTCTCCTACTAGTACCCTTTCATTTCCTTTGTCTTCCTATCAGTTCAACTATTTTTGTTTAATTGTGCTGCTAATTAAAAGTATTATTTTTGTGACATCAAAATTATATTAAGTTATAAACAAAAATTGTAAGCAAGAAATGCAGTGGTATTGGATTAAGTGTGTTTTCCAATCCAGTTTATCCCTGCAAATACCATATGCTATATGCCAAAATAATAAACTATTTATAATTATTATAAAAAGAAAAATTCATCAGAGACTTGAAATTCTGCCACTAACTTGCTCTGTAACTTGTAAATCTGAAAATACTTCTGGTCATCACTTATCCTAGTTATAAAATAACGACATACTAGATTATCTTAATGTTCCATGCCAGTAGTATCATTTTGTATAATGATAGTTTCTGTTCCTGAAAATTCTTTTTTTCCTATTTGAACTTTTTTGAATGTATTAGATTACTGAAAAATCAGTAGTTATAGATTTTTAGCAAAGAGAGCTCAGCGAAATGCTGGTGATTAATACCATAAACAACTCAATTTCTAGTAAATACATAGTATATTGCAGATGTACAAATTCATTTTTAGATAACCTTTTAAAATACAGAAATTTAAGTCAGTTATAATCACTATTCATTAAGCCTTTAAACTGCAAATTTAAGGACAATTATTATTTTTCCCCCATTACTGGTGAAAGCCCACATCTGGATTTTAAATACTCTTTTTTTTTTTTCTCTAAAAGCCCAAGGCTATAATTTATAATATTGCACTTGTGAATAACCTACATGAATTACAAAAGCATATCATCCTTAATTCTTTATCATTTCACAGTTAATCACTGATGCCTTGATCTTATGTGATAGAGGATGAAATTGAAATGGATATAAACTTTGGGATAAAAAACACACAGACTAGTATTCTACAAACATATATTAATATCCACTTAATCCATCCAATGTATTATGTGGTGGGCATATAAAAGTAAACTAATGTCACTAACTTCAAGTTCATATTATAGTCAGTCAGAGATACAAGCAAACTAACTCTGGTCTCTTTTCTTTCTTTTTTTTTGTTATAGTTTTTTGAGTGTATATAAAAATGACTTCAGTATATAGTATTTATCATATTTTACTATTAATATGTTTTTGAATAAAATTTACAAAAAGATTCAAAGGTTTCATTACAAATGCTATATGATAGCAACTTCTATTTATTTAATATTTATGATAGCAAATAAATGTGTGTGTTTGTTTCATATATGACTTAATTCTTATAATTATTTGACTTCTTTATTAATAGGTGAGGAAACAGGATAAAAAAGAATATTCAACTTACCCAAAAATACAGTATAAGTAAGTTATATTCAGAATTTGAATTCCAATGTTTTCTGCTTTCAGTGTTATTGACATTTTACTATACCACTTCTCCATATAGTCTTTGTTTAACTAATAGAAAATAGAAAATTGTATGTGATACAAGATCTTAATATAATTTGTCTGCACATTTCCATGTTTGCTTTGATCTTGAAACACATATAAAATGCAGAGTATGAGTAGAATTATTGTCAACATACTGTGAATAAATTGTCTTAAGGTCATGAATTGTCTCAAGGTTATGAATTCCACACATGAATATTTGCAAATAAATGCTCATTAATTATAGCATTTTGTAAAGAGTTAAAAAGAACATTCTTTTTTGTGTTTAACACAAACTTGAATTTGGGGCCAATATTAGGAAAACAGAAAGATTTTTAGAAAAGTTATATATAAACAAATGACCAAATATTCCTAAATAGATAGTGGGAATGCAAGTTGGTGCAGCCTCTTTAGAGA
The DNA here is from genome assembly GCF_022355385.1 of Mustela nigripes. Classification (NCBI taxonomy): domain Eukaryota; kingdom Metazoa; phylum Chordata; class Mammalia; order Carnivora; family Mustelidae; genus Mustela; species Mustela nigripes. The sequence goes on along the minus strand of NC_081557.1, from coordinate 253,433,504 downwards.
ACAGTGTGGAGATTCCTCAAGAAATTAAACATAGAACTTCCCTATGACCCTGCCATTGCACTCCTGAGTATTTACCCCAAAGATACAGATGTCGTGAAAAGAAGGGCCATCTGTACCCCAATGTTCATAGCAACAATGACCACGGTCGCCAAACTGTGGAAAGAACCAAGATGCCCTTCAATGAACGAATGGATAATGAAGATGTGGTCCATATACACTGTGGAGTAATATGCCTCCATCATAAAGGATGAATACCCAACTTTTGTAGCAACATGGACAGGACTGGAACAGATTATGCTGAGTGAAATAAGTCAAGCAGAGAGAGTGAATTATCATATGGTTTCACTTATTTGTGGAGCATAACAAATAACATGGAGGACATGGGGAGTTGGAGAGGAGAAGGGAGTTGAGGGAAATTGGAAAGGGAGATAAACCATGAGAGACTATGGACTCTGAAAAACAACCTGAGAGTTTTGAAGGGGTTGGGGGGTGGTAGGTGGGGGGATCCAGGTGGTGGGTATTAAGGAAGGCATGTATTGCATGGAGCACTGGGTATGGTGCAAAAACAATGAATACTGTTATGCTGAAAAGAAATTTAAAAAATGAATTTTTGAAATCAGGTTAGTAAATAACCATAAAAAATAAGTTAAAAACAAAACACCAATAGGTACCAAAAGGAATGCCACCTATTAAAAACAGATTCTGAAATAATCAAATACAGATAGAGCAAAAGGTTTCTAATAATGTTGAGGAAAAAATATGCATATGTAAGTCCATTAGAATTGGGTAAAATGCAAAGAATAAATGAGAGAAAGAGCTTACAAGTGGGGGACTGGAAGACAGAGGAAGAAGCAGCTCCCTGCTGACCAAGGAGCCCAATGTGGGTTTTAATGCCAGGATCCTGGGATCATGACCTGTGCTGAAGGCAGTTGTTTAACCAACTGAACTACCCAGGTGTCCTTTGTAATTGATGTTTAGTTTAAACAACTGCATTCAGGATGTAAAGAACATTAAGTAATTTTAGTAAGCATTGAACACCATCACTCTCTACTTGAGACTTGGGAAAAAATTTCAGACTACTCTGAAAAATAAAATGTCTTCAGGGAAATAGAGGACAAGCAGGTAAATATTTAAGGTATATGACATTTTAACACATGTAGTTATTCAGTTTTCTAAAATTCACTTTATTTATAAATACTGAAGAGAGAGAAGAGAGAAACTGAGGGGGGAAATGCCATTTTTAATAGAGATTACCACAATACAACATTTAAGTTATGGTATATACCTGCCTAATACCTTAAAACATGAGCTAGACTAAGAGTGCTGATATACAACTGCTTAGATATGTAAGAAAGTTCACATAAGTGTTTATTGGCAGTACCCTCAGCAATAGTAACATTGTCAAATTAAGATAGAGAATAAATTCAGGATATGAAAAACTTGACTAAAAGAATGAGTGTAATAAATACAATGATGCTGACCTGAATTAGAATAGTGGCCGTGCAAATCAGAGATGGTGGGATTTAGAAGCAATTTAGGAATCAAATAGCACCATAATTTACAGATGTGAAGAATGAAGAAAACGATGGGATTAAGGATAATATACAATTTTCTAGCATAGCAAAATTAGATTAGAAGTAATAACATTCTTTGGACAGGCTACTTTCGATTAACAGTTGATTGTTGACATTGTATAGAGGTAGAAGTGGTAAGTTTTTTTTTGTTTTTTTGGGGGAAAATATGGACTTTGAGGCATATATGGAATATTCAAGTAAATATTCAAATAGTATCATTGTTTGTTATCAGAATAATGAATCAGAATTGTTTTCCAAAATATATCTTAGAATTTTTAAAGAAAAAAGAATGTGAAGTGACAAAGAAATGTAGCTACAAGGAGCAAAAAATGCAAAAAAGTACATTATTGTGTTGATTCTTTAAATTATAAAAGACTCAAGTGTTTAAAACATATAGATTTCTCAAAATGTTTTATAATGATTAAAGATAAATTAATATCAACATTTTATTGCTCTATAAAATTGCAGCCTATAGAGAAAGTAATTTCATCAGTTAGTGCACAGGGGTTTTTGCAGTGAATCAGTTGTTCAACTGTATATCACAATAGTATTTCTTTATTTGTGATAATATTTTGTAACAAATACAAAGTTTAATGATGTGAAATATTTCATCTAAAAAATGTTTGACTGATAAAAGCATATTTCTTAATCTGAATAGCCTACATCACAAAGTACCAATGGTTTATAAAATTGATCTGAATTAGAATTTTTGTTCAAATGGAGACTTGGTAAAAGTAGATTTCATCAATAATTTTGTTTACAACCTCTCTCTTTCAAGAAAATGAGTTTTGCCCCAATTTATCAGGTTTTATATAATTACTTTGAATTCAATTATATAATATTTTTCAAATTTTCTCAGAAATTAGAAACTAATTTTAAAATCACTGTCAAAGACAGTATTTTAAAAATTCAGTCCTTTGTTTCAGGCAAGATCTTAAATCAGAAATGCAAAAAAAATCAAAGAAATGTTTAATTTATTATTAACTTTAAAAAGTAATCAAAGTTATTAAAAGTTAACAAATGACATGAGAAAGGGAAAAAAAACGTTTTATCTGGAAATTTCAGGTTTTGAGATATCTTTATTCTGGCTCTCTTATATGTTAACTTCAGAGTTTAATCAGTATTTATGACAATATTAGATCAGATGAAATATGTAAAAAGCTTTCAAATTAATAATTAGAATAATATCCAACAAAAATGGGTATACATGATTAATATAGAGTTCGCAAACTAGTAATAATATTGGAAAGTAAACATATAGGATATATTTAATTAATTAATAATAAACCTAATGCAACAAAAGTTCATATATATTTTAAATGATCTTTGTCAAATGTGCCTGGAATAAGGCCATTGCATAAATTACTGGCAAGTGTATAAATTGATGTGAATACTATGAGGAAAAATACAACTGTATATATTTCCACAGAAATAGGAGTCAAAATATAACACCAATGAACAAGTGGGACTTGAAATTAACAACACCTTATCATTTATATTAGCATACAAAAAATGAACCACTTAATATATTAATCTAACAAAATATGAACATAATCTATCTGAGAAAAACTACAAAACTGTGATGAGTGAAATCAAAGAACTAAATAGAGAGAAAGTCTACATTCATTGATAATAAGACTCAGTATTTTCAAGATGTTAGTTCTTCCCAACATGATTTATAAATTCAAAGCAGTCTCAGTCAAAATCTCAAATATTATTTTGTGGATAACAACAAACAAATTCTAAAGTTTATATGAAGAGACAAAATATCCAGAATAGACGACAAAGACCTGAGGAAGATAAATGAAGTTGGAGAACTGGCACTCTCTGACAAGTAGATTCACAGAAGAGACTAGAGAGCCCAGGAATAAACCACATAAATGCAGTCAACTAATACCTGACAAAAGAACAAAGGCAATACAATGGCACATAGACTTTTCAACAAATGTTATTGGAACAACTGAACATCCACATGCACAAAAGTGAATTTTGACACAGATCTCACATACTTTATACATACCTTATAAAAATTAACTCAAAAGGATCCCAGACCTAAATGTTAAATGCAAAAATTATAAAACTCCTAAAAAATAAAATGGGAAAAAATGTAGATGACCTTGGTGATAGCGATAACTTTTTAAAGTCTCTTTTAACAAAATAAATTAAAGATATTACCAGAAAGTTTACAGAAAAGTAAATACAGGAAATTCTTAACAAATGAAAAGACTCACCGCCTCAGATATAAAACAAAAAATAGAAATGAAAATCAAATTACACGGAAATATGTTTTTTCTCCTATTGGATTGGCATCAACAAATGTGTGAAGAATCTCTTTTGCATTGTTTGTGGGACTACAGATTGGTAAAACCTCTCACGAGAGAAATTTGCCAATTTATCTATAAAGATTATGAATTGGTCTAACTCTGTATATCTAATAGTTTTTTTCTACAGATATACGTGCATAACTGTAAACATCCAGTAATAAATCATGATCCTACTATAAAAGAATAAGAAATCTTTTTATATATTTATAGATCTATATATTATGCTATCCTATGGCACAATTGCCAGGGTCTAATATTAAATAGTAAAAGAAGGATCCAGAGTATCGGTTCTAGAGACATACATTATCTCTGGGAATGTACTCAAATAGCTGATAACATTGTTTTCTTCTAGATTAGAGTTTTGGGTAATTTCTTTTGTTGGGAAGGGATTCTTATTTAATCCTCTCTTCCGTTTATTTTGATTTTCAAATTATGCAAATTTTTCAAAATAATTGAATAGAATAAAAATTGAAAAAAAAATAATTTCCAGCATTTACTTCCCTATAATATAAAATGCCACTATTGAGGTCATTCTCATATAAAACAAAATTTTGTACAAGGGAGAACTTTTTTATTATTCAAGATTAGTATACAAAACATTTGTGGGGTAAAGAAGACTTGAAATTATGCAACTATGCTTCAGTTATAGTTGCTTGTTTTCAGAAATTTATGTCTTTTATGAGTCATATGAATTATTTTTAAAATAAAGGATAAATTATAGAGCAATGGCTAAATGCATAGGTTTTAAAATCAGAGAGCTTAGTTATTGAATTCATTTTGTAGCTTCTGGGTATTATTTTTTTCTCACTGTTAAAATGCAGGTAAAAATTTATCAATAAATCACAAAAATTAGAAGATACAGTTTATATAAAAGTATTCGGTATGACACTGTACTGAATTATACAGTCAGTCAGCTTAAGTCAATTTATACTCTGATGACAAATGATCCACAGACTTGTTAACTTACAACTAAACTCATGTCCATCATGGGTTTTCTTTTAATTTTCAAAACAATCTTGTAGGAACAGCTCCTATCTGGGATATTCAGGCCTCAAAGCAGAGCAAAAGGACAAATATGAAAACCACACAATGGCTTTTATAGTGTTTTCATGAAAGTTTACATACACACTTTATTGGCCAAAGCAAATCACATGGTATTCCTTCTAGGGAAAGTTTGGTAGGAGACAGAACATGAGAGAAAGCTGTAGGGAATATTTTGACAGCAGTAAAGCTTACCACATATAAGCAAAAAAATAATTATTTTGACTCTTTGGTATATTTTTGACCATTATATGTAGTCTAAATTAATAATCTATATATACTTAATTTTAAGTATTTAGTTCTCTATCTCAACTCTTTCTAGAAGAAATAGGAAATATAAAATAAAAACAAATATAATCGTAAGAATTTTGAAAGTAAAAAACCTTATGCTTACTCAAACTTTGTAAACGCCCCTGTTGCATAATTTGCAGCCTTATTAAAACTCCTACACATAAAAAAAACTTATCTGTCAAAATCATGAATTTTAAGAGAATATAAATTATAAGTTATGCCTCTAGTGTTAGCAAAACATTTACAATTTAATATGCAGGAAATAATGAAAAGAAGAGGTAGTCAACTGGCACAGCTATGCAACATGTAGGTAGAATTCTGGCCACTGAGAATCATAATTTTTTTTAAATGAATTGAGACTAATAGAATATTGAATGGGTTAAGGAAATAAATAAAGATCCAGAAATTAACTTTCTTTTTTGTTTAAGCCTTAATTAAAGTTGTACAGTGCCAACTTTTTGTGCTCTAAGGACCCTTGGAATACTCTTCTGGTTCTTCCCTTACTATATAAGTCTTTATAATGATACCCTAAGACACCCCAAATAGAGAAAATATGTTTTGATTCTTTTTATGTAGAAAGATAAATTGCCTCTGGTACTATTTTCATCTGTTTATGTTTATTTCCCATCCTGACTTATTAAGACCTCTCTCAGGGTTTCTAATTTTATTTCTTTCAATTAGGCCAAATAGTATATCAAACATCCCTTATGTATAATCTCTAACACCCCAACAGATCTCATTTATTTTTCATGAGCTAATGCATTTGTTTATGTTGTATTATGCAATTTTAAAATGAATGCATATGATACCATTCATTAAAAAGCATATCATAGCAGGACAAAAGACCCATCGTACATTACCTTTTTTTTTTTTCTTACTTATTTGACAGAGAGAGAGAGAGAGATCACAAGTTGACAGAGAGGCAGGGGGAGGCAGGCTCTCTGCTGAGCAGAAAGCCCGATGTAGGGCTCGATCCCAGGACCCTGAGATCATGACCTGAGCCGAAAGCAGAGGCTTAACCCACTGAGCCACCCAGGCTCCCCTGTGCATTACTTTTAAATACGATTTGTGTTTTGTTTAGATTTTCCTCATTTGTTTTGCATAAGTTGGGATACACACAACCTCAAATAATATATAACCTAACTTAAAATGCCCCCAAAATGTACTGGATCATGACATGGTAAGATAGCTCCAGAAATTTTGCTCTTTACTTCCATGGGTAACATGGTTCTGTTCCTCAATCTTAACTGGAAGCACAAATGTTTGCCAATTTTTCTTGGCAGACCACTGCTTTGGACTCATTGGTTAAGGTAACATGATCATTATAAACGAATGATTGCCTAGATGAATGGAATTAGTTGTACACCAATCAGAGCCACCTCAAGAGCTGAATGCACACTTATCTTTAACTAAATGCGTGGGCAGAGTAAGCACAAAGTTCACAAGTATTAGGTTTCTTTAGAAAATGAGGAACGAAGAAGACTGCAGAGCCACCATCTTATAATAACGAGTCTAACATGTTTTAAAATATTTATCTTATTTACTTAAAACTTTTAGTCTGATTTTTGTTTTAAATGTTTATGTGGTAAGAGTGAGTTGTATTATAAGAAATATATTAATCCAAGGTACATTTTAATTGGCCTATATTTTGTTGTTCATATTCCTGGTGAAAATAATATTCTAAAAGAGGATTCCCTCCACCTCTCAGTCTGTACCAGAAGAATGCTCATCTTTGGAAATAGTGTCAGAGTTAGTCTTCAATAAAAGAACAGTATAAACATGTATATAGCACTAAGATTAGACAAGTTGCAATTTCTGCCATGACAGTGATACAGACTCTGTAGAACTATTTTCATTTGTGTTTCATTAAAAAAACAAACAAACAAAAAACAAACAAACAAACAAAAAAAACCACTGACAACTGTCTAGAGCAGTTATACCACTTCTCACACGACATAGATTGTATAATGTAAAAATAAGTCAAAATAATATACTTTGCTTTTTTTTCAGTACTAGACATACTTGGGCTATTTTTACATTACTAATTACCAAGGAAATGCTATCAAAATGACAATGAGATATTACTTTATGCCTGTCAAAATGGCTAGTATCAAAAGACAATAAATAACAAGTGTTGGTGAGGATATGAAGAAAAACATATACTTGTGCACTATTGATAGGAATGTAAATTGATGCAGCTACTGTGGAAAACCATTTGGAGTTTCCTTAAAAATAAAAATAAAAATAGAAATACCACATAATCCAGTAATTCCACTACTGGGATTTTACTCAAATAAAGTGAAAACACAAATTTAAAAAAGATATACGCACCCTTATGTTTGTTGCAGCAATACTTACAATAGCCAAGATATGGAAGCTACCTGAGTGTCCATTGAAAGGTAAATGGATGGAGAAAACATACACACACACAAATGGGGTACTAACCATAAAAAATAAAGAAACCTTGCCATTTGTGTCAACATGGACATTCCTAGAGGGGTTTATGTTAAGGGAAATAGGGCAGACAGAATAAAAACAAATACCATATCATTTATGGGGAATCTAAATAACAAAACAAAACAGAAATAGACCCATAAATACAGGAAATAAACAATTGGTTGTTAAAGAGAGGGAGATAGAAGGTTGGGTAAAATGGATGAAGGGGAGTTGAAGGCACAGGCTTCCAGTTATTGAATGAACAAGTTATGGGAATAACAGGTACAACATCAGGAATATAATCAATGGTATCATAATGACATTGTATGGTGACAGACAACAACTACACTTATGGTGAGCATAGCATAATGTATAGACTTTGTGAAATCATTATGCCATAAACCTGAAGTTAATGCAACACTGTGTGTCAATATACTTCAATTAAAAAAAAATGCCCAAATGGTCATTAGGTCAATAATTTTTCTTCTTTACATCAGCCCTCTTCTTGATTATTGATACAGCAAATATTCATTAAAAATGTTTAGAAAAATAGAATAAAGACATGGAAAGGAAAGTATAATCAAACAGAATCACTAAACCTTGACAAAATCACCTATTGTATTTTGGTGTGTTTTTTCCTGTTATCCAAATATATGCAATGTATTTGAATTGTTTCCTTTAACCTGGTATAGCAACTAGAAATGTAACTGGGCATTCCTTTTGTCTTTGGAATTTGTTTAATTAATTACATCCATATGTATGAAATAAGATATTTAAGATATTTTAGTCTTAAGTTGACACTTTTTGTATAATAATTGTTTTTACATAACATTGCTAGCTATGTCTCTGATTATCTCTGTAAAGTAAATTATTAAATATAGAATTATTTATCATATATGTGACTCATTTTTTAATTAAAACTTCATCTTTTAGAATATTTTAGGTTCACAGTGAAATTAAGAGGAAGATAGAGAGATTTCCCATATACCTCCTACTCCACACATACACAGCCTCTGTCACTATCAAATCCCCCACCACAGTGTTACATCTGATATTTCTGTAATCTTGAATAAATATTTTTTTGGAAATCTCAATCATTCAAACTTTGAGAAAGAGAGAGAGCATGTGTGTGTGTGTAAGGTGATATGATTATTACCCTGAAATAAAATAATTAGAATTTTAACATATGTTAGGATATGTAGAATAATTGAAGCACATCAAAATAAATCTCATGTTTCAGGGACAATTTCAGATTTCCCTTTTTAGGGCTTCTTTCACATGATGATGAGTCGTTTGTTTAGGGTGGGAGTTGGCATGGCAGGAAATAGTAAAAACACATAAAAAAAATAGAGCTTGACCAGTTTAGAATCTGTATTTTAAAAACATCTTTTATTTCTTTTTAGAATGTAATCTGTAGTACCTACTAATGTTGCAGCCAGCGCGACGAATCGACCAGGGTAACTTTGAGGGCTAAGAGAATGATGAAAAAAGGTTAAGAGACAGAGATGGGGGCAGGAGGGACACTGAAGATGATGTCCAACAGTGCCAATTTTATTCCATTTCTTACAAGCATTTATAAGGCAGACCAGAATAGGAGGAGCATTACATCAGTACATAGTCAGATGACCGCAAGTTCCTGTAACAAGTTTACATTCACTACAAGCAAACCTTGTGATACCAGGCAGTTTCAGCTAAAGCCATTAGCAATACAATCAACCAGGGAGTGGGTTATGGGAGGTACAGAACAACAAGGACTAACTAAGAATTCATGATCCTGGCCACATTGTTCCCTACTGTAGGGATAGTGTGTGGGAAGTCACGTAGGCGAGCGCATGACACATAGCACAGACCCTTTTCTCAGTGCACTCAACTTTCCCATCCTTAACCTTGTCAAAGTGTCCAGACTTTGAAGGAGACACAAGTCAGGGCCTGGTTTGGTCTTTGACTCCAACCATGCCGTGGCCTCCAACATCCTAAAGCTTACATTTTAGATAGTTTTAATTTGAAATATCATTGAGATAAAAATCTTATCAGTTACAAATGTATATCATCATGTTTCAATATGTTTATAGATATGAAATGATCCACATAAGTCCAATTACCATTTTTTCAACATAAGAAGTTATTATGTTATTGACTATATTCTTTATGCTAGACATTATATCCCTATGACTTATTTATTCTATGGGTAGAAGTTTGTACTTCTTAACGCCCATTTCCTGATATTTATCAGAAGACCAGGGAAACACCAGTTTGAAAAGATTATATATATATATATATATACACACCCGTGTTCATTGCAACATTAACTATGATAGTAAAATTTAATGTTAATATTCATAGTATCTCAACATTTTCAAAAGGTCACTGAATATACTCCTAGAGATACTGTGGAAATCATGACAACTCACCTCACCATTAACCAACCTCACAATTGTGAATATTAACCAGTTAACTACAAAAAGAAATATTATTGACAAGTTTTACTCTGATCAATGTTTTGTCTACAAATTGGTGAGACTGTTTTAAGAGTTTACTGCGGTTATGTTCGTTTTTTTTTTCTTTTTTAAATATTGTACTATTTTAAAAAAGATTTTATTTATGTATTTGACAGACAGAGATCACAAGTAGGCAGAGAGGCAGGCAGAGAGAGAGGTAGAAGCAGACTCCCCACAGAGCAGAGAGCCCAATATGGGGCTCGATCCCAGGACCCTGGGATCATGACCTGAGACAAAGGCAGAGGCTTTACCCCACTGAGTCACCCAGGCACCCTGATGCTCAAGTTCATGTAACAGTAATCTATTTTGTGACATGATCAATTGTCAATTTAGAGAATGTGAAGACACCCAGCAAGACTTCAAACATTATTTTCATGAGAGTTGCATTGCTTTATTTCATTGGCCCATATACTTCTATTTAGCAAGTCCATCAAAATTATGTTGGAAACAGACACAAAAGTAATGTATATTTAAAAACATTTACGGCAACACATAATGAAAGTGTCCCAGGCCTGGTGGCCACCGTGTATACACACAGTAAAAAAGAGAACATTCTGTGAAGTCAAATGGGTAAAGATATAGCAAGAGAGTTGACATATTGTCAGCTCATTACAGTTTTAACCATAATGACACTCATTCAAATTTTATCCATAATCATAAACATAGTTATTTTCTCCTCCTTTAGAAGAAAATTGTGTTAGGAAAAAAAAAAGTAATAGTAAAAGCAAAGGATAAGCAAATGAATCTCTTATGAAAGGCATCAAAGAACACTGGAAAACAAGAACACCCTTATTTTCTCTATGTTTCACTTTTATGGTTTATTTAAAGTTGTATAACCTAGGAATTGTTTCCAAAAGGAAATGCAGTAGAAACATTTTCTCAGATGAAAAATAAGATAAAAAAAGTCACAAGTAAGTAACCTTGTATCTGAGTGAGTTATCCCCCCCCGCCAAGATTAATGCAATAAGAAAGGGTAAGGGCATTTTGAAGTGATGTTAATTTTATGTGTCAGTTTGGCTAGGCCACAGTACCCATGTATTTATTCAAACATTGGGCCAGATGAAGTTGTGAAGGTATTTTTTAAGTAAGATTAATATTTAAATCAGTATACTGATTACCTCCATAATGTGGATGGGCCTCACCCTATCAGTTGAAGGCTTGGTAGAAAAAAGAACACTCCTGTGGTCCCTGATGTCAGAGGAGTAGGACACCTTAGTTTTGTCTGATGCCAGTAATTCAGCTATATAGCTATCAAATCATTCTCAACACCTGCAAACTCAACTGGAAATCTAAGAAAAGAAATGCTTCAATTCTACAAATAGTAAAGTGACCACTTTCTGCAAGGTAGGAGATATAGAGAAGTGAATCTGAGGTGATATATAGGAAAACAAAGGGGGGGAGCTCTGTAAGCTGGCTACTAGAAATAATACAGCAGTGGAGTACAAAATGAGAACTTTCAGAAGTCTGCTCCATTGAGGGATGTCCCTGACTGAAAGATGCTCAGGTGGTGAAGTGGGGTGGAATCCTAGGTAGGACAGTATGGTCTCAGAATCTCCAGTGTCACAGAAAGAATGGAGGGGCTTGAGTACAGAATTCCCAGGCACTGAGATGGGAAAGCTGGCTGCAATCAATGAGCCCAGGAGTGGGCTTCCAGCTCCATGTTGCCATAAACCATGAATCAGGGCATGACCAAGTGACTCCTCTCTGAGCAGGGACCCAGCAAGCAGCAGAATCATGGCAAGACTCACCTCCTTCCCCCAAGAGGAGCAGCACGGGTTTGTATCACAGGAATCTGAAGGTCTGGAGACTTAAAGCATGATCATGTGCCTGATACAGAAATATTCAGAGTGGGTTCCCCAGCTTTCGGCTCTGGGGTTAGAGATTAGGAGCCCACCCTTTTTATTCTCCTTCTCCTGGCTGAGACCATGTTTACTGATCACACAGCTCTGTAAAACTCCACCGCTAGGGCAAAATAGTATGTAGAATTAGTGTTTGTTTTTGTTTGTTTGTTTTCTCATGGTTTTTTAGGCTTTCAATTTTAATTATTTTTATTTTTCCTTTTCAACCAATTTCTTATTTTATCAACCTTTTATTAAGTCATTTTTAAAAAAAACTTCCTTTTAAAAGTTACATTCTTTGTTAAAAGTTACATCCTTTCTTTGTATTTTCTTTTATTTTTGTATATATATGTTTTTCTTTCTTTACGATTTTGGGATGCAGTTTCTTCTAACAGAGGAAAATACACCCAGAACCTAGTGTATTGCTCTGTTCTGTTCACCTAATTATATTCTCTTTTTTAAGTCTATTTAATTTTCAAGTTTATAGTTACATTCTATCCTTTCAATGTATTTAATTTTATTTTTGAACATATATGTTTTTTCTTTCTTTATAATTTTGGGAAATAGCTTTTTCTAAAAAATGCATCCAGACCAAAATGCACCCAGGAATTAATGTATTGCTCTGTTCTGTTCATCTGTCTGATTTTATTCTCCTTCTTTTCTTTTTTTTTTTTTTATTTTTTTTCCAGTTTCATGTTTCTTCTGATTTGTTTAGTGTATATTTCTTAGTGTAATTTTAGAATTCTGTTTTCTTGTCCATCTATCCTTCTCTTGAGAGAATGATAAGATGGAAAAATTCACCTTGAAGAAAAAGAGAACAAGAGACAATACTGACTGCCAGGGACCTAATAAGTAGGGATTATGGATTATAAGTAGATGTCAGAACTAAAGTTTCAGAATGACAATTATAAAGATACTAGCTGAGCGTGGGGAAAAAAATAACAAACATAGAAGACACTAGAGAATCCCTTCCTGGAGAAGTAGAAGAAATAAAATCAAATCAAGTTAAAATAAGAAAGGCTGTTACTAACTGCTAGCATCAATGAGGCAGAGGAGAGAATTAGTGATAGAGAAGACAAAGCTATGGAGAATAAAGAAACTAAGAAAAAGGGATAAATAGTAGATCATAGTAGAAGAATTCAAGAGATAAGTGAGACCATAAAGTAAAACAATTTTAGAATAACTGGGGTCTCAGAGGAAGAAGAAAGATATATTGGAGCAAATTATAGCTGAGTACTTCCCTAATCTGGGGAAAGAAACAGGCATTCAAGTCCAAGAAACACAAAGAAACCCCCTCAAAATCAACACAAATAAATCAACTCCCTGACATATAATAGTGAAGCTTGCTAATATCAGAGACAAAGAGAAAATCCTGAAAGCAGCTCAGGACAAGAGGTCCTTAACCTACAAGAATAGGTTATCATATCAGATGATATGATACTTTATGTGGAAAACCCATCAAAATCTAACCCAAATTTGTCAGAACTCATACAGAAATTCAGAAAAGTGGCAGGATATAAAATTGATACACAGAAATCAGTTACATTTCTATTCACTAACAGTGAGACAGAAGAAAAAGAAATTAAGGAGTCAACCCCATTTACAATTGCATCTAAAATCACAAGATATTTAGGAATAAACCTAAGCAAAGAGGCAAAGGATTTTTACTCAGAAAACTATAAAACACTCATGAAAGAAAGGAAAGACAGGAAATGGAAAAATGGTCCATGCCCATGGATTAGAAGAGCAGATATTGTTAAAGTGTGTATACTACCTAGAGCGGTCTATAATTCAATGTAATCCCCATCAAAATACTATCAACTTTTTTTTTTAACAGAAATGAAACAAATAATCCTAAAATTTATATGGAACCAGAAAAGACCCGAAGTTGTCAGAGGAAGGTTGAAAAAGAAAACCAAAGCTGGTGGCATCACAATTCCCAACTGTAAGCTCCATTACAAAGCTGTAATCATCAAGATAGTATGGTACTGGCACAAAAATAAGCACATAGGTCAATGGAATACTAAAGAACCCAGGAAGAGACCCTTAACTCTATGGTCAATTAATACTTAACAAAACAGGAAAGAGAGTCTAATGGAAAGAATACAGTCTCTTCAACAAATTGGGAAAATTGGACAGTCACATGCAGAAGAAGGAAAATGAACCATTTCCTTATACCACACACAAAAACAGAATCCAAATGGATCAAGGACTTCAATGTGAGACAGGAATCCATCAAAATCCGTGAGGAGAACACAGGCAGCAACCTCTTTGACCTCAGCCACAGCAACTTCTTCCCAGAAACATCACCAGAGGCAAGGGAAACACAGGGGAAAATGAACTATTGGGACTTCATCAAGATCAAAAGCTTTTGCACAGCAAAAGAAACAGTCAACAAAACCAAAAGACAACTGACAGAATGGGAGAAGATATTGGCAAAAGACATATCAGATATAAGGCTAGCATCCAAAAATCTATAAAGAACATATCAAACTCAACAGCCAAAGAACAAAAAATCCAATTTTGAAATGGGCAGAAGACATGAAAAGAGATTTCTGGAATGAAGACATCCAAGTGGCCAACAGACACATGAAAAAGTGCTCAACATCCCTCAACATCAGGGATGTACAAATCAAAACCACAATGAGATACCACCTCACACCAGTCAGAAAGGCTAAAATTAACAAGTCAGAAAATAACAGATATTGGCTAGGATGCATAGAAAGGGAACCCTTCATACAGTGTTGGTGGGAATGCAAGGTGGTGCAGTCATTCTGGAAAACAGCATGGATTTTCCTCAAAAAGTTGAAAACAGAGCTACCCTATGACCCAGAAATCACACTACGGAGTATTTACCCTGAAGATACAAATGCAGTGATCTGAAGGGGCATGTACACCTGAATGTTTATAGAAGCAATGTCTACAATAGCCAAACGATGGAAAGAACCTTGATGTCCATCAACAGATGAATGGATAAAGAAGATGTGGTATAAATATACAATAGAATACTATGCAGCCATCAAAAGAAATGAAATCTTGACATTTGCAATGATGTGGAATGAGAGGATATTATGCTGAGTGAAGTAAGTCAATCAGAGAAAGACAATTATCATATGATCTCTGACACGAGGAACTTGAGAGGCAGGGTGGGGAGTTGTGAGGGTTAGGGAAGGAAAAAATGAAACAAGATGGGATTGGGAGGGAGACAATTCATAAGAGACTCTTTTTTTTTTTTTAAAGATTTATTTATTTATTTGACAGAGAGAGATTACAAGTAGGCAGAGAGGCAGGCAGAGAGAGAGGAGGAAGCAGGCTCCCTGCTGAGCAGAGAGCCCGATGCGGGACTCGATCCCAGGACCCTGAGATCATGACCTGAGCCGAAGGCAGCGGCTTAACCCACTGAGCCACCCAGGCGCCCCATAAGAGACTCTTAATCACAATACAAACAGGGTTTCTGGGGGGTGGGTTGGGTTATGGGATAGGGTGGTTGGGTTATGGACATGAGGAAGGGTATGGGCTATAGTGAGTACTGTGAAATATGTAAGCCTGATGATTCACAGACCTGTAACCCTTGGGCAAATAATACATTATATGTTAATAAAAATAATTTTTTAAAAATCCTAGAGGAGAACATAGGCAGCAACCTCTGTGACCTTGGCCACAGCAATTTCTGGCTAGACACGTATCCAAAAGCAAGGGAAAGAAAGCCAAAAATGAACTATTGGGACTTCATCAAGATAAAAAGCTTTTGCACAACAAAGGAAATAGTTGACAAAACCAAAAACAATCAAGAGAATGGGAAAAGATATCTGCAAACATCTTATCAAATAAATGGCTATATACAAAATTTATAAAGAACTTCTCAAACTTGAGACCCAAAGAACAAATATTCTAATCAAGAGATTATGCTGAGTGAAATAAGTCAAGCAGAGAGAGTCAATTATCATATGGTTTCACTTATTTGTGGAGTATAACAAATAGCATGGAGAACAAGGGGAGTTAGAGAGGAGAAGGGAGTTGAGGGAAATTGGAAGGGGAGGTGAATCACGAGAGACTATGGACTCTGAAAAACAATCTGATGGTTTTGAAGGGGCGGGGGTGGGAGGTTGGGGGAACCAGTTGGTGGGTATTGGAGAGGGCA
>NC_081557.1:253307277-253417261 GCF_022355385.1 Mustela nigripes | reverse complement strand
TATCATATGGTTTCACTTATTTGTGGAGTATAACAAATAGCATGGAGAACAAGGGGAGTTAGAGAGGAGAAGGGAGTTGAGGGAAATTGGAAGGGGAGGTGAATCACGAGAGACTATGGACTCTGAAAAACAATCTGATGGTTTTGAAGGGGCGGGGGGGTGGGAGGTTGGGGGAACCAGGTGGTGGGTATTATAAAGGGCACAGACTGCATGGAGCACTGGGTGTGGTGCAAAAACAATGAATACTGTTATGCTGAAAATAAATTAAAATTTTTTTTTAATTTTAAAAATAATACTTCAAATATGAAAAACAGAAAAACAATAAAAACAAAACAAAACAAAAAAAAAATAAATGGGCAGAAGACATGCCCAGACTTTTTTCTCCAAAGAAGACATACAAATGGCTGACTCACATGTGAAAAAATGTTTCACATCATGTGGCATCAGGGAAATACAAATCAAAACCACAATAAGATAACACTTCACACCAGTCAGAATGGTTAAAATAAACAAGTTGGGAAACAACAGATGATGGTGAGTATGTGGAGAAAGGTGAACCCTCTAACATTGTTGGTGGGAATGCAAGCTGGTGAAACCATTCTAGAAAACAGTGTGGAGGTTCCTCAAAAAATTGATAATGGAGCTATCATTTGACCTGACAATTGCACTACTATTTACCCCAAAGATAAAAATGTAGTGATCCAAAGGGACACCTGCACCCCAATGTCTATAGCAGTAGTATCTATAATAGCCAAACTATGGAAAGAGCCCAGATGCCCATCAGCAGATGAAATGGATAAAGAAGAAGTGGTGTATATATACACATCGCAATACTACTCAGCCATCAGAAAAATGAAATCTTGTCAATTGTAATGATGTGGATGGAACTAGAGGGTATTATACTAAGCAAAATAAGTCAATCAGAGAAAGATAATTATCGTATGATCTCACTCATAAGTGGAATTTAAGAAAAAAAATAGATAATCATAGATGAAGGGAGGGAAAAATAAAACAGGAGTAAATCAGAGAGGGACAAATCTTAAGAGACTCTTAATCATAGGAAAGAGACCAATGTTTACTGGAGGGGAGGGGACTCAAGGAATGGGGTAACTGGATAATGGACATTAAGGAGGGCACATGATATAAGGAACACTGGGTATTATAAAAGACTGATGAATCACTGACCTCTATCACTGAATCTAATAATACTCTATATGTTCATTAATTGAATTTAAATTAAAAAATTAGTTTTTAAAAAGTTCCTTAAGGAAAGACATAAAAAAACCCTATAAACCAAATGGAAAAACAAGAACAAAACAGCAATCTAGTAAGTAAAATGTTTCTCTGAGCTCTGTGAGGTTTTCTAGCAAATTAATTGAATCCAAGGAGTGAGACTTGGGAACCTCTTATTTAGTTGGTCAGTCAGAAGTACAGATAACAGTGTGGCTTTGCAACTACCATCTATAGTGGAGAGGGTTGTCCTGTAGGAAGAAACCCTAAACTTTTGGAACCTGATGCTGTCTGGCCAGATGTTGTAAAAATCGAGAAAGTTGAGTTGAATCCTTGGACCAACTGTTGAGGTCCATGAATTGTTTTTGGTGTTGGAGTGACCACCCTTCATTGAATCAAAAAGTCACTCAGACATAGCAACTTAATAAATTATATTATTAGTGATTATAATAAATAGGTATGTTAAAAATAGATGTTTTCTCTGGGGGAAAAAAAATGACCTCCCCAAAAGTAAATAGTACTAGCAGACTGCCTTTGGATGTGAGCTAAAATATCAATTCTTCCCTAAGTCTCTAGCCGACCAAATTATCCTGCAGATATTAGGCTGATCAGCCTCCAGAGTCACCTGAATCAATTTCTTAACCTCTCTTTCCTTTTCTCTCTACAGAAACATATACACACATATCCTATCTGTTCTCTTTCTCTGGGGAACCCTGAGTAATATAACAAGGATGCTAGGAAAGTAATCATTTATTCTTAAAACAATCCAAATTACATATTTTAAATGGTAGTTCTGCAGGTACTTGAGAGTTTAATAAGCAAGTGTCATGGAGTCCCAGGCTAACTCATACTGACAGATTGTCATTCTTCCCTCAACATCCTTGTATCATGGGTAAATCCTTTTGAATAGTTAATTGAGGTGGGTCACATTAATCCTGGATATAGATAGCCCTAATTTCCAAGCTGGTACTATTTTTAAATGAATAGCTGTGGGGTTATTCATTCACAGTAAGTGGTTGTAATGTGTGTGGAGAAGGAAATCCAGTGGACAGAATTTCATGTTTTATATCTCTTGGTTTTTGGTTTACTGTATTTCTTACCTACTAGAGTATAATTGTTGTAATTATGGTACACTCATCTCTCTAGTTCAAGACTAACCTTAAGGCCTAGATCGGTTGCTGGGAAAAATTAAATACTTGGCAAGTATATGTGAAATGAATAAAAGAGTAAAATGATATGAGATTTTTTTAATGTATCATCTGGCAACATTCATATAGAAATACTATTCCAAGCTACTGTTAGTATAATTTTAAACAATAAAAAATTGAGTAAGAGCAAATGTAATTTAAAAATTAAATTTGAAAACTGTTCTAGCCCATCAAAATCTAACAATGTCTTTCATAATTTTTACTCCAAACTACCTTTTATTTGACTTTACAAATATTATAATGTGGTATTCATTACATTTATAATTAAGTTTATTTCAGTGATCAATTGATCATTTTACTCAGCTAGAATAGGATTTCCGAAATTCTAGAACCTTTAAAGTTTTTTTTTTTTTTAAAGATTTTATTTATTTGACAGAGATCACAAGTAGGCAGAGAGTCAGGCAGAGAGAGAGAGAGAGAGAGAGGGGGGGAAGCAGGCTCCCTGCTGAGCCACCCAGGTGCCCCGAACCTTTAAATATATTCCTAGTGTGTAGCAGAGAGTCTGACACATAATAGATAACTTTAAGTCACTGAATTCAGATAACTTTAAGTAACTGAATAAATAAAATAAGGCTTTTTATATATTTTAATAGGCACTTCTCAAAATGGTTGAAATTATTGTATATATGGATGTTTAGTTACTATGTTAGTTATTAATTTATTTAATTTTAAGTATTTATATATACCTTAAATTTTAAGAAAAAGTGAACACTACTTCTAAAATATCTGTTGTGTGTTAAACAGCATACTGTGAATTACACATACACATATACTATAATCATTTTAGTATTCCAGTTTTACAGCTATAGAAAATAAATTTAAATTTCTCTAGAATATATACAGAAGATAGCTTTGTGGTATTATACATTTCTGCAGTCAAATGCTCTACCACTGAGCTATACCCCCTGTAATATTACACATTTCTGTATGCAGGAGAGAAACAATGTTTATTGGGTCAACTTTGAACAAGAAGGATATCATTACAATTATCCTGACACAGTCTGAAGATATATTCAAATCATTTTTTTTTTCATTTTTTTTTAGAATTATGAAAATAATCTGAAATGTCAGGCTAATATTCTGACAGTTCCTAATAGCATTTATAGCTTACATTAAAAGTCATATTTTGAGATACATGTTAGGGGAAAATCAGGTAATTATAAAATATTCCCCAAAATGTTATATTAACATTTTTATTGTATTTTTTATTATCTCCAAAAACATATGTTTCCAAGATTGCCCATTCAATTTTAGGATTATCATTTAAAATACCTTTTCATATGTTAAGTCATATACCAACCATTACTGATAGTTTTACTTCTGTTTTACAAAGTTACACAGAAAACAAATCCAAACATTTGTACTGAAAAAACATAATATATTTGAAAATAAATATCTTCTCCATGTTAAATAGATCATTATCAATATTAGTTATCCAGCACTTTGACAAACTCATCTAAAGCTAGTGATATTAAAATAATGCATAATTAAAAATACTTACATTTGTAATTATTGTATAATATTTAATTGAGGGTTTCATATTATAAAATTTAAAAATTACTGAATAATTAACATAAAAAATCAAAAAGCAGGAACACTGAAACTGATACAAAAATAAAAAGAAAATGTCCTAATCTTTTAGTAGAAATTTAGATATGGTAGAAGTAGATCTGATTCTCTAACTCATGAATAAAGGAATAGCAAATCCAAAATTTGGATATATGACTCCTATGAACTGAATCTGGCCTCCAAATTAATATGTTGAAACTCTAGGCATTGTTGTTTAAATATGGTGCTTTGAGGAGTAATTAGCTCATGAGTATTGAGCTTAATGATGGCATTAGTGCTTTTATAAAGAAAGACATAAGAAAGCTTTCTTCCTCTCTTAATCTGTCTTCACCATGAAGGGATACAAAGAGGAGATGGTGGTCTGCAAACAAGGAGACCTCTCACTACACTGAATCTTCTGGCACCCTGACCTTGGACTTCTCAGTATCTGGAACTGTCATAAATAAATTTCTGCTGTTTCAGTCACTTGGGCTACGTAACTTGTTTTAATAGCCTAAACTAAGAGAAATTGGTACCAAGAAGTGGAGTGTTGCTATAACAAGTAAGTAAAACTGTGGAAGTGGCTTTGGAACTGAGCGATGGGTAGAAGCTGGAAAAGTTTTAATGTGCATGCTAGAAAACGCCAAGATTGTCATCAAGGGACTTTTAATGGAGATACTGGTGAACTCTCAGAAAGAAAAGAGGAGAGGTGTAGAGTAAATTTCCATCCTCTCTGAGAACCCTTAAATAAACCTATACAGAATATTGGTAGAAGGACAGAAGTTAAGGGCAACTTGGATAATGTCTCAGAATGAAATGAGGAACAGGTTACTGAACTATGGAGAAAAGCCAGTCCTCGCTATAAAATGGCAAAGAACTTGCCTGCATTTATGTTCATGTTTGAGTGTCTCATAGAAGGTAGAATTTGTGAGTGATAAAATTGAATATTTAGCTAAGGATGTTTCTAAATAAAGTTTTGAAGGAGCAGGTTGGCTCTTCCTGAGTACTTATAGTAAAATGAGAGAAGAGAGAAATAAATTGAAGAAGGAATTGTTAAGTAAAGAGAAACCAGGACCTAAAGATTTGGAAAGCTCTCAGTTTATCTATATCACAAGAAATGAGAGAGCATGTTCTGAAAAGTCCACTAAAGGTGTGGTCAAGCAAAGAGTTGATAAGGAGATTAGTATGGACTTAATTTTTTAATAAGCAACATAAAACGGAAAATTGTCAGTTTGAATGGAAAGAGAAGGCAAGATGGAATTAGAAAGGCTATTGGATAAATACCCAGTAGTGCAATTGCTGGGTCATAGGGCAGTTCTATTTTCAACATTTTGAGGAACCTCCATGCTGTTTTCCAGAGTGGCTGCACCAGCTTGCATTCCCACCAACAGTGTAGGAGGGTTCCCCTTTCTCTGCATCCTCTCCAGCATCTGTCATTTCCTGACTTGTTGATTTTAGCCATTGTGACTGGTGTGAGGTGATATCTCATTGTGGTTTTGATTTGTATTTCCCTGATGCCGAGTGATATGGAGCACTTTTTCATGTGTCTCTTGGCCATCTGGATGTCTTCTTTGCAGAAATGTCTGTTCATGTCCTCTGCCCATTTCTTGATTGGATTATTTGTTCTTTGGGTGTTGAGTTTGCTAATTTCTTTATAGATTCTGGACACTAGTCCTTTATCTGATATGTCGTTTGCAAATATCTTCTCCCATTCTGTCAGTTGTCTTTTGATTTTGTTAACTGTTTCCTTTGCTAAACGTAGTGATCCAAAGGGGCACGTGCACCCGAATGTTTATAGCAGCAATGTCCACAATAGCCAAACTATGGAAAGAACCTAGATGTCCATCAACAGATGAATGGATCAAGAAGATGTGGTATATATACACAATGGAATACTATGCAGCCATCAAAAGAAATGAAATCTTGCCATTTGCGACAACATGAATGGAACTAGAGCGTATCATGATTAGCGAAATAAGTCAAGCAGAGAAAGACAACTATCATATGATCTCCCTGAATTAGGAAGTGGTGATGCAACATGGGGGCTTAAGTGGGTAGGAGAAGAATAAATGAAACAAGATGGGATTGGGAGGGAGACAAACCATAAGTGACTCTTAATCTCACAAAACAAACTGAGGGTTGCTGGGGGGAGGGGGTTTGGGAGAAAAGGGTGGGATTATGGACATTGGGGAGGGTATGTGCTTTGGTGAGTGCTGTGAAGTGTGTAAACCTGGTGATTCACAGACCTGTACCCCTGGGGATAAAAATATATATGTTTATAAAAAATAAAAAATTAAAAAAAATTAAAATTAAAAAATAAAATAAAATAAAATAAAAAAGAAAGGCTATTGGACTTCTTTAATTCTCTAGGAAAGAATGATAAATCTATTTGTCTGTGAACTTATATTATTCTTTAAGAAAAGGGAAGAATGGACCACAAAGTGATTCGGAAGTTATTAGGGACACTGCCTGGATTTCAACAGAGCAGATGGTCTCCAACAGAAGCCAGTGGGGTTGGGCTGTCTGGAGTCCTGGGGGTGTGGATCCTCTGCCAGGCATGGGCAAGAACATCTCAATAGGTTTGGCAGGCAGAGCATTGACTAAAGAGATTTATTATTGAACCCTAACGATCATGAAGTTTGCCTTGCTACGTTTTGAACTTGTTTAGGACTCACCATCAGTTTCTTCCTTTGGATTTCTCTCTTTTTGAATGGGAATTCTATGTCTATTCCCACCATTTTATTTTGGAGCCACATAACTTTTTTGGTTTCATGGGTTCACAGCCAAAGAGGAACTCTGTCTTTGGATGAATCATATATCCATCCTCACCCATATCTGATTTAGATGACATTTAGATGAGACTTTAGATTTTAGACTTTAGAACTGATGCTGGAATGAATTAAGACTTTTGGATATGTTAAGATGAAATAGTTATATTTGGAATTTGAGAAGGATGTGAATTTGGGTTGGGAGGATGGGCTAGAACATAATGGGCTAAATTTTCATGTCCCTCCAAAATGTATATGTTGAAACCCTAATCACTAATGCAATGATATTTGGAAGTGGGGCCTTTGGAAGTTAATTAGAAGAAGTGGAGCCCATGTGATGAGATTAAGTACCATTATAACAAAACAGAGTAGAGCTTGCTTCTTCTTTCTCTCTCTCTATCATGTAGGATATAAGCAAGAAAAACATTCTTATGGAATCAGCCAGCACCTTGAGCTTAGACTCCACAGGCTCCAAAACTGAGAGAAATAAATGTACATTTTTAACCTATCCAGTCTATAGTATCTTTTTTTTTTAAAAAGATTTTATTTATTTATTTAACAGAATGAGAGAGAGATCACAAGTAGGCAGAGAGGTAGGCAGAGACAGAGGAGGAAGCAGGCCCCCCGCAGAGCAGAGAGCCTGATGCTGGGCTCAATCCCAGGACTCTGAGATCACAACCTGAGCCGAAGGCAGAGGCTTTAACCCACTGAGCCACCCAGGCACCCCAGTGTATAGTATCTTCTTATAGCATCCTGAGCTGACTCAGACAATGAGGGAAAATGTGGCAATTGTTAAATATCATCACTCATTAATGCATAAAATACCAAAAATAGTATAAAAATGTTAATGACAAGAGCTTCTATTTTATGCATTACCACAAATTAGAAGAGATAAGATTTATTAGAAACCATGCATTACATGAACACAGATGTCTAGGCATAGCTCTGTAAGATACTTTAAAAATGGAGGCAATAAATGATTTCATAGGAGAAACAAGAGAAAGCAGAAGTAAACTTTTTTTAATGAAATATTTGAAATATAACTTTGGAATTATTTCATAAACACGAAATATTTTCATGAAACTATGTTTCAGATTACAGCTAATTACTAGATTTTTTTATGTGCATTATTTTGTTGTTGTTATGGACATTATTAAGAGAACATTAAAAATAGGAAATCTCTATTAAACTTCATTTTTGATGGGTTTATTTCAGTAGCACACTGAGAATGGAAAGAAGTGATGAAGTTGTTATCCCTGTCACAAATTTAAGAAGGGCATGTGATGTGATGAGCACAACTGATGAATCATTGAACACTACATATGAAATTAATGAAGTATATGTTGGCTAGTTGAATTTAAATTAAAAAAATGAAATAAGTTAAAAGAAGAAAGGCTTGAAGAATTTCTTTTTTTCTCAACAGGAAAGATTCATAAGTTATTTCCATTACAAAGGAAAGAGATGCATAGTCTTATATATAGTGTAAGCAAAATACTAAATACATTCTTTTAGCAACCACTGTAAAGTCTGTAGCAACTTTGAATCCTACAAATCTTTAGTGAGTATCATTTCAAGTGTAAGCCATACTTAAGTATGTTCATAAATTAAAACAGTGCAATTCCAACTAAAATTTTAAGTAACAAAATTCTGACTAAAATTTTAAACTAATTTCTAATGAAATGATATTCTTGCTCCAATAAAAACATAAATCTGAATTAAAAGTATTGAAAGAAATAGCACCTTTTGTTATAAAACAACAGATATCTTGATGTCTGGTAAATTAGCTTTTTGGGGATCACGCACAAATATTAATATGTTAGAATGAAAATGTAAAACAAACTTACAACTGTTAGGCATCTTTATATTTGTTTTCCTTTTTAAAGTTAAAAAGTAACTAATTTAATTCTTATACTTTGGGGCACATATACATTTAACATATACAAATGAACATGCAAGTTTCTGAGATTTTTCTCCAAAGTTTTCAAAAACATTAAAATATAAATTATTTCACTTCTTATTAGGTAATCAAATAAAATGTTTGAGTCTTATCTGTGTAATAGGCCACCACATTAATTTACAGGCCTGAAACCAAGTGGAATATTTAAGCATAAAAACTGTAATGTTATCAATTGTTCAGTTTGGTGGACTAATAAAGCGCTCTCTCTGTTTTATCATTTATTCATTTGCCTCGTCTATGTACTTCCCTGCCTTGTCCTCTGTAATTTGTCAATCTCTTGCTCTCTATCTGATCACTGTCACTGACTCAAAAATATGTGTTACTATTGGCAATCTTAAAAATTAATGAAAATCAAATAAAATACAAATAAAACTGCTTTGAACCTATCTTCCTCCATTTTTTTCTGTTCTCCTTAGCAACTACAGTTATCTTTTGTGTTGTTTATTCTGGGTGACTATTTCAGCACACTTTACCTATTCTTCAAACAATCAAATCTTTCTTTTGTCTTTCTGAGATCACCAATAATCTGCTTGATGTGAAATTCTACCATCAAATTGATATATCCATTTGATGGTAATCAGAAATGTAAAGCCCTCTGATATGACAATCTGGGTCAACTGACCAGAAATACCAATGGAAAACCAAGCTGAT
Source organism: Mustela nigripes (assembly GCF_022355385.1). NCBI lineage: Eukaryota > Metazoa > Chordata > Mammalia > Carnivora > Mustelidae > Mustela > Mustela nigripes. The sequence goes on along the minus strand of NC_081557.1, from coordinate 253,407,899 downwards.
GGGGTATCTGTGTGTCTCAGATGGTTAAGCATCTGCCTTTGGTTCAGGTCATGGTCCCAGCATCCTGGGATTAAGTCCTACATTGGGCTCCTTGCTCTGTGGGGAGTCTGCTTTTCCCTCTCCTTCTACTGTTCCCTCTGCTTGTGCTCTCTCACTCTCTCTGTCAACAAAATAAATGCAATCTTAAGAAAAAAGAAAAAAAAAAAAAGGAAATGCAAGTTGAGATTGAAAGTTATCAAGAAAGGGTGCTGGAAATAATTAAAAAGTGGTGAATATTAGCCAAGGCTTTAGGAGCAACTAACTACAGTAGTGGGGGCTACTGTTTGTCTAACTTGCCCTCTTCTTGTTGGTTTCCTCCAAATTGTGGTCAAAATCAATTTATAAACCTGGGGAAACTTTGCCTCAGTTGTGTAATTTAGTATAAGAAACAAGTGTATCTTTGTGGTACATACCATGGGCTTTAGGGGGTACTGGTGATGCCCACTCCAGTTATTTTTACCAACTTATACATCTATATGCCATCCACTGTTAAGTGTTGGCTGATGATAACTCAGAACTGTCTTTTCTGGAGAATGGCCATTTACCAAATGGGAGGCACCATTATCACCAGACTATACCCCCCATACACATACCAGGGCATCTCTCAGTTGATGAATGACTATCATGGGGTACATAAGACCAGTCATGTGTTCTAAAGGTGGGCCTAATTCCTTGGTGTAATTTGTAATCCTGATTAGTCCCATGGAATCAGTTTGAATTAACATCTCTAGCTGAGACCACATTTTTGCTTTGTTTCTTATCTTACCCTTCTGTGCTTTTTTTTCATTGGTATTTTTAGCTCTCAACACCCAATGTGGGGCTTGTACTCACAACCCTCAGATAAAGTGGCATCTCCTCTGACTGAGCCAGCCCAAGCACTCTGTGTTTTCTTTATTCAATTTCCCCTAATGGTACTCCTCCAATATGTTCCATAAGTAAGAATCCTGGTCTCAGCCTCTTCTTTAGAGAACCATACCTGAGACATTGTTAATAATGATGTGAGCCTGTAAACACTAGAGTCTTGTTTGCAGCATATTATAAGGAAAATTTGTAGTTGAGTTGATTTTATTACTGTGAATAATGAGGTCTATTTTGAATAATGCTTGTTAAGGTATTGTCTCTCCCCAAGATTAGTGTTTTTATAATCTCACTTTATTTCCATAGAAAAGCTGTCAGTTTGTGAAAAAATTAACCATAAAAAAATTGAGGTTAAATAAAGGCAAATAGCTTACTATGGATGTTAATGAATACTGCTGATTAAATATTGATAGGAATATCTTAAATTGTGATGGCATTTGTAAATGAAAAGAGGAAACACCAAAATACATTTCACTCATCATCCATCATAGTACCTGCCGGGTCCTGACAGAGTTTTGTAAGCTTGGCTGAAAATTAATTAGAAATAGAAAAGAAAACAATAAAATAAAATTATTTGACATTTTATTTAGATAAAACATTAAATAGAAAAAGAAAACCTAACACTTAGGGTGAGAAAGCTTGAGATGTTCTAACTGCCAAAGTACACCTGCAACTTGACCCCAATCAGGTAATTTAGCCTATTCTGACCTACGCCATCACATCTGTAAAATATCAAAGTGACTTTCCACTGTACTACTTTGGGACCAATTCTGTGAAATTTATTATTTGTATTCTACTTTAAAAATTGATTTTATACTATGTGAGACAAAATGGAAAACTAACTGAATTAAACTTTTATAATTGGACTATTCTTGATAGGCACAATAAAAAAATCATATGAACACATAAGAAATATGGGGTAAAATATTATACCTGACACTATTTAGTTAGGTTTTAATTTTCAGAAAGATACCCAAGTACCATTCAATTCTTCCAGGAACTGGAAAAAATAATAAAATGAATCATAATAAATTTTATCTCTCTTTTTTTACACCCAAGACTCACAGTTCTCCAAGAAATCTTAATTAATGTATTTGTTGAGATATTCTTTTCTTATGAATGTAATGATGACTGTCAATGTATAAAATGTGACAACCATAGTCATAGCAAATAATCAGAAGACAAGAAAATTCAATTTGGGAAAAAAATTAGTTATTTTAGTCACTCTCCACTTGTCACAACCGGCAATACTTTACCAGAAAAAATATTAGTATACTGCACAGATATAATTAATACTAATGAAAATTCAAAGAAGCCAGACAATATGAATGGATTTTGTACACAAAGAAAGCAAGCAAGCTTGTAAAAATTTTAAAGAAGAAAAAAGTCAAGGCTTGTGGATTTTATAGCAATAATTATTTTACTGAGCTTTTTAAATGTCTGTGTCAACGGTTCAGACATGTGCTTTGTAATTTTAAATGGAGTTGGCTCTTAAACGTAAGATCTGCCATTTAGGTGTAAAACAATAATATTGGGATATCAGAGTAAGTAATTATCTGCTCAAAAGCTTTAGAAAAGTCTTCCAGTTATTCTGTCAGCTTGTGGTAACAACAGAAAGCCACTAGGGAGAAGGCTAAATTCTAAACCCTGTCCTTTTACTGTCTAGGAGGTACTATTGTCAAGGTCTTTATTTTTGCTGATTTCTTTTTTTTAACCAGTAAGTTTGAGATAACTTTTCCCCTAAGATCTGTGTAGATGAAATGTCATCACTGTCTTTTCCCCAAGCCCGTCTTTCAAAACAGCATTACCCTGGCAGTCGTAAGAACATGATCAGACAGGGGTGCCTGGGTGGCTCAGTGGGTTAAAGCCTCTGCTTTCAGTTCAGGTCCTGATCCCAGAGTCCTGGGATTGAGCCCCACATTGGGCTCTCTGCTCGGCAGGGAGCCTGCTTCCTCCTCTCTGCCTGCCTCTCTGCCTACTTGTCATCTCTGTCTGCCAAATAAATAAATAAACAAAATCTTAAAAAAAAAAAAAAAAGAACATGATCAGACAAACTGATTGGCACAAGGGTTCCCTCTTACTTATTTTAAGGAGAGAAAAAAAAAAGAAAAAGTCTACCTGAGGTCAAGGTGATGGAGAACATCAGTGGAAATAACAATCGTATGTAAATCAGGAAGTATATTTGCTAAAAATCAATAAAAAAATAAGCACTCTCACATTTCATGGATTATGAAATTATGCCTGGCATTCTAATACTCTATAAAGAAGGAGAGATGGTGAAGACTCAGTTAACACAGTAACAATTTAAGTGTATTACAAGATGCCTTGTTCAATGTATCAGATTTGATCTCAAGGCCCCTTTTCAGACAGAATTTGAAATCCTTTCATGCGGTGTGTAACGTGTGGAGCTCATTTTAGTTGGTAAGTGGAAAAGCCAAAATCTTCCCCTCACCAGTGTGTGGTGTTGGTTCTACCTCCATTCCTCCAAATCTTAGTCTCCTCACCAGCAAACTGAAACTTTTAATACTATCCTATTTCCTAGTGGTTTTTGTAAGGTAAAAATAAAGGCCTATTAATGTAAAAGTATGTAACTCTGTAATGTAAAATATGTTTGATGAACATCAATCAGTGATGTAAACTATAAGGATATCTTATAACATGAAACAGTTTATTCCCACAGTTTAATGACTTTTGCGGACTTATGTTTGCATCATTTTGCTCCCTGCAGTTTTCATTAATCTGTTTCATTGGATTTCTTTCCGTGTGAGTCCACAAAGTTTTTTTTTTTTTTTTAATTATTTTTAACTGTTGAAGAATATGGCAAAAATACACTATACTTAGAAAACTCTCATACTATTGCAATGTTGAAATGAGCATCCCATTACTAAATGAATCACTTTGAATTTAATAAATTATCTTTACTGAATGATGGGAGCACTGGGTGGCTCAACTGGTTAAGGGTCTGATTTTGGCTAAGGTCATAATCTTAGAGTCCTGGGATAGAGCATGTGTCTGCTCTGCATTCAGCAGGGAGTCTGCTTGTCCCTCTCCCTCTCCCTCTGCCTTTCATCCTGCTCATGCTCTCTCAAATAGACAAATAAAATCTTAAATAAATAAACAAATAAAAAAAAAATAAAATTACCAAATAATATGGCCATACCAATTTAGAGACCCTTCAACAGCACATGCACATCCATTTTCCACATTTTTGCCAAAAATTTAGACAATCAAAATTTCAAATGTTTTATAATTTGATATGTGAAAATGGTCCAATTAAAAATTATATATAAATTACCTGAAGAATACTGTACATATCATAAGAATTTAATGAATTATTACAAAGTAAACAAACGTCAGTATGGAGATAAAATGTTGTCACAACACAGTAGGTTCCCAAGAATGGTTTCTTCCAAATGCCAGTGTTTCCTTGTCCCACAAATTAAATTTTATACTGACATTTTACACCATGTATTAGTCTCCAGCAAGTTTGAATACATCACCTAATAATTCTAAATATTAAACTATAAGTTATTTGGTATTACCCCATCAAATAAACTTGACATCTTTGTTGAAAATCATTTGAGCATATAAATGTGAGTATTCTATACTCTATTTTATTTGATTAAATACATGTCTGTTCTTACACCAGTACCAAATTGTCTTGATTATTCTAGAGTTATACTAAATCTTACAATCATACAGTATATATCCATTAACAATGTCCTCTGCTTTAAGATCATTTGGGCTACCCTAAGTCCTTTGTCTTTCCAAGTAAACTTTGAAATAAAATTGTCGATTTCCTCAGAAAGGTTGGTAGGATTTCTAAAACAACTTTCTATGAATTGTCAAGGAATGTGATAAGATTTGCACTGACTCTCTCGATCAATTTTGAGGGACTCGCCTTCTACAAAACATTGCCTCTCCCAATCCATAAGAATGATACTATCTATGTAGCTAAGACCTTAAATTTCCATTTGCAATATTTTATAGTTTTTCAAGTTATGTATTGAACAATTTTCAATATCTACATAGAATGATAATTTCTACCACTAAAATATAGTATATATTTTTTCCCAAAGACTGATAAAAGAAATTTTGAATATTCGTATATTAGGGCCTATATAAAGAAAGTCCAATGAATTCCATAATGTAGAAATCATTTAGACCATGACTTAATTTAACTGTTCATGTTATGAGAGGAAAGGGATTATTCACCAAGGGATTGAAAAAGGCTACTAGTATACACCAGCAGAAATTAGCAGAACCTGGGACTGAATTTTGAAAAGGATATAACAGGTAGAGTGTCACAGTATACAACTGTTTTTGAGAGTTTGTTTGTTTAAGGACACTCTAAGAATTCAGGATTTAATAACCTGGTAATGTTATCTTGTATCAACTCTAATTTGTTACTGGAATAGTTATTTGAAACTTGGGGGAAAGATACAAATAAAATGGAGATTCTGGAAATTCCTTTATAGATAAAAAGAAGCGTTTGAAAATGCCCAGGGAGGTGGACATGTTAAGTTGTAAAGCCAGAAAATCCACAAAGTAACTATGTTTTCAGAAAGAGGAAAAATGATTCTCTTTTTACTAGAGTAATAAGGAATTTGTTAATGAAAGAAGGAACAATGTTATTGAAAATTGTGTTGGTGGCAGTCCTCTATGGGTCAGGATTGATTATAGAGGATGCTGCCATGAACTTGACTCCCAAGTACTAAAGATACAGAGTCCTGTTAGTCTCACTTGACACAAGGATTTGTATCAGTGATTAATAGATCATAGTCTCTAGGGATGAGATGGATAGGAAGCCATTAAGTACATTGATTAACTTTTATAACCAACATACAAAGAGTGGGTAAGTAGGGGCTGATGCCCATTATAGCAATGAAAAAGTATCTGTAACTTATTTTCCAGGCACAATCAAATTCTCAAATATAAAAACAAAAAAGAAGTCCCCTTACTTCCAGGAAAGACTGACAAGTCATTATAGTCAGTGATATTAGGAGTGTTTTTCAAACTACTTAATCAATTAATGACAAGCATATAGTCAGAGTAAAAAGTAACAAGTAAACACCAGGATGGATTATAAGCCGGTATAATCAATCAATGACAACTTTCTTCAGTAACCATCGCAGTCAACTGATACAGCCTCACATTTTGCACATCAGCCAGTGTGGTAGACACTCCAGTGAATGCAATTCTAAGACTGAATATCAACATCCACCCGTTTTAAACCAACACTAAACACATCTTCTGTAGACAACATAAATTATTATTTTTAGACTGATATTAGCTATTCCTGTGTTTTTTAAAATAATGTAATCCCAAACAAACTCTTTCCCCAACACTTATACAGGATCATGAGTATGCTTCACATTTGGGAAAGACTATTTGAAGAAAAGACATTTTTTTTAAAGAGTTACATTACCAATTAACAAAATTAATATTTAATCAGAATTAGCATAATGATAGGAAATAGTAGGTCTATATAAGTTTATAGTTTAAAAGAAATAGATCCTCTATCAATGTCAAAATTTACTATTCCTACACTGTATTATTTCCTATAACAATGACATTTAATCAATGGAAAATATGATTTGTTCATTGTTTTCTGACAGTTGTCTTTCAATGTGAAGAATAATAAAATCTACATTCTTACTTCATACCATTGGGAAAAAAAATGTGTAATACCTGGATTTGAGAACTCGGTATTATTAAAAACAAAACAAACTATGCAATTGCAGTCAGATGTGCAATGAAAATATTTTATCAGCTGAGTTAGGCCTTCATGAGAAAGACAGAAAATGAAGATATCATTAAAGATAGATGACGGTTGGATGGACAAATAGATGGATGCACAGACATATTTATGGGTATATGTTTATAGACATAGAGAGATATAGTGGCACTTTTGATACCGTATATTATGTGTGTTCCTAAAAAATTCTGAGCTCCAAAAATCATACATTAAAATTACAGAATTTAAGAGAAACAATATGTACAACTCAAATGCTATGCAGTTTTGTACCGAAAGTACAGTTGTTCCCTCTTATCCATAAGAGATCTATTCTAAGACCTCCACTAGATGCCTGAAACACAGATAGTACTATATGTTACATATATACTATAGTTTTTCTTAGACATACCTACCTGTGATAAAGTTTAATTTCTAAATTTGGCACAGTAAGAGATTGACAATAATGACTAATAATAAAATAGAACAGTTATAGCAATGTATTGTAATAGGAGGTGAATGTGGTCTCTCTCAAAATATTTTACTATACTGTACCCACCCTTCTTGTAATGTGAGACAGTAAAATGCCTATGTGAGAGATGAAGTGAGGTAAATGATGCAGGCATTATGACAGTACAATTAGGCTACCATTGACCTTCTGAAGATTCTTCAAAAGGAAGATCATCTGCTTGTGGACCACAGTGGACTACGGGTAACTGAAATGGCACAAAACTCATCAGTGGAAAGTGAAACCACAGATGAGAGGGGACAACTCTACCAACGAGACACTAATACTTCCATAACGAAGGAAGTGCTCAGCATTGAGAAGATAATTTGGACCATCCCATGGCTGAAAACTGCCTCAACAGATATTGAGAATAAACAAAACAATACAACGGAAATTCTGGCAGTCCTTTAACTCAAACAGGGCAGATTCCTGGACAAGGCAGATGGAGCTAGCCTCTGGACGGTTGGGGCCATCATTAAGATGGGCAAGGTTGGGTGTAATTTCACATGTATCTAAAGCTTTCTAAGCTTTATTTAAACATCTCTGAAGAAGGATTTCTGGATGTGGTCCTGTGACTGTAATTTTCTTAAAATATAGCCCAAATAATCCTCACTGCTAGTGCAGAAGTCAAGATGTTTTGTTGTTTTTGGTGGTGGTGTTATTTCTTTCCTGAAGAAGAATATAATATGATTCCTGTTACTATTCAGAAAACATTACCCATGAAAAAACCACATATGAAAAAAACCATGTGCTTTGCTTATAATCACATACTTTCCATAATTTCTAGTCACCTACAAGTTAATCTACATTATAGAAATACTATATTAGAAAAGACTGGGAAAAACAGACAAAGACAGAATATACATACATACATACATACATATATATATGTATATATTTGTTACTCTACCTGATATATACTTGTATATATATGTAATATATATAAAATATATACTTGTATCACTAGATAGATAGAGGATAGAGGATAGACAGATATAGATAGATAGAGATATGAGAGTCCCTGTAAGGAACAGATAGAACAACAAAATTGGACAATTGAGGATAACATAATTAAAAGACTATTTTTAAATGTGTAGGGAATTTTGGGGAAAGAATAAGGGAGGGGACAGCAGGACAGCTACTAAGAGCTGTTACCCCCAGAACCCTGAATGAGAACAATGTGCAAAGAAGGCAATCTGATGGAATGGTGGAATTTTGACAGTGGGAGTATATGGGAGTATACCAAGCCTGTTACTTGCCAGCGAGGACATAGTGAAATATATAACTCACCTCACTCTTCCCACCTTGTGATCAACAGCCTGTAGCACACCAGTGACTGACTGAAGTGGTCCATTTGCCTTACCCGCATGGGTTGGGGAGCCAAGTGTTGAAAGATGGAGAAGGCATCATACCTATGGAGAAAATATCTCTGGTGTGTGTGTGCGTGTGTGTGTGTGTGTGTGTGTTATAAACTTCTTTAAGGGTTCAAGTCAAAATTGTAATAGTGATTACTACTGAGTCTGAGAAAGAGGGCACACTTGTAAAAGAAGTCTTTCAAATGTTGCCTTCCAAACTATGGTGTTACACAATTTAAATTTCTATGAGAAATTAAATTTTTACAAACTTTTAGTATGTATATTCTTCTTAAAAACAATCATAGTGCTACTGAATAGTTTTACATATTCTCAGTGTTGAAGCTTAGAGTCCTCTAATTCATAAAATTAAAGAACAAGGCATGCTTATTCTCGAGTGTTCAGTAAAATGCCTTTAAATAGGATATGGCAAAGTTTTATACACACGATCTAAACTGTGTTTTCCAATATTGTTCCACTCTTTTTAAGAGGAGCTTACTGTTTTTGTATGGTTTTAAAACTCTTCGCTTGAGTGAAAAGGAAATCTATGATTTTACTACTTATATTTTCAGGAGCATATGTACATTGAGGAAACTCTTTCAGTAGAAATGGAAGCTATAAAAATCTGTGCTACATCAAAGAATTGCATTACTGACATCTGCCAGACCCTGACTTTCCCAGCTTTCTGAAACAATTATTGTTCAAAGCACATTATTTCCAGTAGTGACATCAACAAAGAAAAAAAATGCATCTTTTTGATAGAATCTTTTACTTTTCCCAAAGCAAAAACAGTAATGCTACCCCACTATTATTCTGCAAACTTCTTTTTATCACATTATGACAAGTCCATTTGTTCCAAAGATGTTTACCCAGTAACACAAAGGGACTTTTTTTTTCTCACCACATTATCAAATCATGCCAACTTTTAAACTATTTAATTTAAGGCTACTGCAGGAGACAGACATTTATATTCTGAAGAATGGAAATTGTGTTTGTATATAGCTTATTCAACCTAAACCACAGGGGAAAAAGTAACTTCCATGAAAACACATTTTTACGGAACTATGTTACTTAATATACATCAGCAATTTTCAGCTTTATAAAACTCCTCATGATGGTAATAGCGAGTACACTGTAGTTCTTACTTTTATTGTACTCCCAAAGTACATCTAGGAGTAGGTAAAAAATAAATATGCATTTAATAGTCATATATCATCTGCATGCAATAAACATGTAGTTAATTAGAACCTGAGACCATAATACACCCATCAATCTACACCACATTTTTCAAGAAAAATATAATGGACATCTTACTGTATCCAAAAAAATTCAGACTAGGACAAAATAAAATGTTAATTTCTAAACCAATATATTGTCTTGGTAAATTTTAAAATATTCATTAAATCTATTATAAATGAAGGTTTTCAGAAAGAAGTCCCTTAATACATTTTTGGTGAGTACATTAACAGTTAAATATGAATTATTTTATTATACTTTAAATTTGATTTGACCAGTATTTGAAAAAAAAATCAAATAATGGTAATGAAGACAAAACTGTTATTGTACTGCAATATAATAGAGTAAAGTGGGATTTTAAGCATTTTCTCATTATTAATGGTATTGAATATGTAATACTGTATGCATGTATACATACCTATGATACACACATACACGCACATTGTTTATCTGAGGTGTTACCAGATGTGCTATACACTAATACCTTTTATCAAAAACAGACTGTGTATTTAACAAATAGTTCCAACTATTTGTTGAAACAAGGTTATTTTTCCTTAGTTTGACAATCAAAGCTAGAAATTATGATTTATATACCTGTTTATTAAATTGGCTATATGATTTTCACAGTAACACTAAAAATATTATCAATTATATTGATATATATATAAATAAGGCAGTTTTTAGCTGCATTATTTATACTTGGTCAATAGTAAACTATTTTCATAAAATATTAGATTTACTCTGCCAACTTTTTCCTTTTTTTTAGTACTTGAGAAGTTATATTCAAAAGTGAGAAGGGCCTTTTGCCTTGTTGAAAACATTGTGATATCAAATATAAAAATAAAAATGTATAATGTGATATGGAAATGGTAAATAACATAGGTGTTGTGTACATTGATAGTTCAAAAGCACTCTGAACTAGATTATTTTTTTCCCAAGAGTCTTGTTTAATAGAGTTTGCTATTTTGTGTAAGGCTATAAGTCTGTATCTCTGTCTTATTTGGAACTAAATTTTAGTAATTTATATTTCCCAAGAAAACCATCCCTTTTACCCAGGAATTAAAATGCATTAATATGAAATTGGGCAGCGATAAATATAATTAGTTACACAACATATTTGTGGCTATTTGATTTTTGTTATTGTTGTTATATTGTTGTTTATTTTGTTTGGATCTTTTGCTATACTTAAATGTTTGCTTTTATTGGGGGCTTTGAGTTATTCTTTTCTCTATTTCTTTATCCAGTTGTTTATTGCTTTTTATCTCACTGACTTATTTTTTTTGTTTTTTTTTTAGGAAACTTATGAGTATTATTTTTTCAACATTGAAGGATATTTTTCTTTTAATATTTATTCCTTCATTCCATTTCTTGTCTTTTGGATCATCTGTTATCCATCTCCTGTCTTCTTACATAGAATATTAATTTACTTTATTTTCTCAACTGGCAATTAATGTTTATAACTGTGAACTTTTCTTTAAGTGCAGGCTTAGTTTCCTCTTATGCCCCCAATTTTAACACATAGTATTCTCATTTCCATTCATCCCAAACTTCTTGTCAAGGAAGACTTGAGGGTTTTTATTGTTTGTTTATTTTGTTTTGTTTGACTCATGGGTTTCTGAGAGGTTTTATTTAATTTTTAATTGTGTTTCTTTTGTTTTGAAGTCATTTTCTGATATCAATTTCTAATTGTACTTGTGGTTTAATTTTAAGTGATGCCTAGACTGAAAGAAAAATATTGAAGGTATCAACAAGAAGTTGGTGACTTTGGAGACAATACTAAGCAGGCTAACATATGTGCATTTGAAGTTCCAAAATAAGTGCAACGTAATAATAACTTTGTATGATGACAGATAATAACTATACCTTTCATGGTGAACACTGCCTAATGTACAGAATTATAGAATTACTGTGTTGCACACCTGAAGAAAATAAAACATTGTATGTCAACAATATTTCAATAAAATCATACCAATAACGAATGATAATAATAATAATAAAAGGATATATGATTCCTACCCTCATAGGACTTGGGGACAGAGCGTTAGTTCTCAATTCTAATAATATCTGGTACATGCTAAGGCAGAGAAAAAGTAATGTTGTACAGCAGCTCCTTACAGTTGCATCTAATTAGAACATGAGGAGTTTGAGAAAACTTTCAAGAAGGGATATCTAAATTGAGAGCTGAAGAAGGAGTAGGCATTTTCTAGGTAAACAAGTGATGGGAGGGAAAGTGTCCAAGGTGGAAACTTAGGCTTGTTGACTGAGAGACAAAACACAGCATAATGTATTTGGAATTTGTCTGAATTTGTCTAGATGGAATTTGTCTGAAGAGCATGGAGGGGAGGAGAGGTTCTAAAACTGTGGTAAACACTCTTGAAAACATTGTGAAGGTAACTGGAAGTAATTAAAATATTTTTTTTAAAGATTTTATTTATTTATTTGACAGAGAGAGATCACAAGTAGGCAGAGAGGCAGGCAGAGAGAGAGGAAGGGAAACAGGTTCCCTGCTGAGCAGAGAGCCCGATGCGGGACTCGATCCCAGGACCCTGAGATCATGACCTGAGCCGAAGGCAGCGGCTTAACCCACTGAGCCACCCAGGTGCCCCTAATTAAAATATTTTTAATAGGAGAATTTAACAATGAGATTTTCGTTTCATAATGGGGAATCTAACTGCCTGTCGGTAAGAGACTAAGAGTGGGGATAGAGTGCAAAGTGAAAGTGTCCTTTTAATATCTTAGGCAGAGGTGTTCTGGATTAAGGTAGGGCCACTGGCAATGGAGTGAAGGGGATGAATTCAAGATCTATTTAGGACTCACTGTATTTCTGGATATAAGTTGGGTAAAATAATGAAAGAGATAGTTATGAGTAAAACTGTATTTCCATGCCAAAGTTCATATGTTGACATCCTAACCTCACACGTCAGAGTGTGATATTATCTGAATATATGGTTGTTGCAGATACAATTATTTAAAATGAAGTCATTAGGGTGGTCTTTAACAAATATAACTGGAGTGCTTATAAAAAGTGGAAATTTGGACACTCAAACATGCACATGGGAGAACACTAAGTGGCAGGGAAGGCAGTGATCAGAAGTACGGATTTATAAGCCAAGTAATTACAAGGATTGCCGGCAAAGCACCAGAAGCTAGAACTGTGAAACAGATGTTTACTCACAGCTCCTTACAGAACCAACCCTGCTGACAGTTTGACCTCAGACCTCTAGAATCAAGACGATAGATACTGTTATTTATGCCACCAGTTTGTGATATTTTGTTATGGCAGTTTTAGCAAACGAACCCAGACATAGAGAGCTCAAATATGACAACTATTTTTTTGGCTTGAGACACTCTATCAGTAATGGTGCCTTTCACTTAGAAGGAGTATTAAAAGAAAAGAAAATTTTGAAGGAGGATGTTAGTATGTTTCATGTTGAGTTTCATATGTCTGCAGACAAATCAGTTGCCTGTAACATTGTACTGTAATATGTATTAGAGAACTATGAACATAGAAATGTATATTGAGTTCCTGGACGTGGCAAAAGAGAATGTGTGGAATTAGAAGAGAATAACATCCAGAACATGTTCCTAACTAACAATGTAGGAGGTATTAGGGATGTAAGATAAAGGGAAACATTTTGTGCATTCTCGACTGTAGGCAGCCACCAATCCAGCTAAAGGCGAGGGATCAGGCCAGGCCCTGACTCCTGCCTCCTGAATATTAGTTGAGTGCGCTTGAGCAAAAGCCTGAACTGACTGGGGCCTCCTGAGTATCAGTTGAGCTGCGCTTGAGAAAGAGCCTGACCTTTGGACCCTAAGACTTGCTGACGTGACTGCCTGCATGTATTAAGAGGCAAAACTGGGTTGTACATTTAATTGTTACAAGATTACCCTGTACTTGCACGGATTATACATTGCACCATTGTAAACTCGTGAATTGCTAGTTAAAGATTAGCTAAGTAGACAAAAGTTACTGGCGTCACAAGATCCCCTACCAGCCCTTGGGAAATGGGTTTCGTAAAAGCTTAAGGGGCTTCATGTGAATGTTACCTGCATATGAGCAATCAACCGAGAATAGATACTTCCTTATAATTGTTTCTGTTAACTATATAATGCCTCACAGCCTTGAATAAAATTGACACTGCTTGGACATGTCATCCACTGTGTCCCTCCTGTCCTCATTTCTTTACAAGTCTTATTCTTTCTCCATTCTCTTCCCCTCTGGACCCTGCTCGTGTCGTCGCACCGGCCGCGACACTCGACAATGATGGGGATGATACAGGCAAAGGTATTAGACAATTAAACATTTAGAAAAATGCTATAGTTGAAGAAAAGTTGAAAAAAACCTGAAGCTTAATACATAGTTTCAATAACTGCAAGGTAAACATGCTTCTACTTATCTTTTCCTTTGTGAAATAGATGGATGCTTGAAATATTATGGATTTATAGATTTATAGATTTACCAGTCTACGTGATTATATGTCTAAGATTTAAGCATTTGTTAGATAGCTCAATAGGCAAAATAACAGTACAACAGGACAAATAAATTAAGTACATTGACCAGAGACCCATAAAGTTATGAAACATGGAATCTACATAGGCCAATATCAGTAAGAAAATAGATCATAATAGGAAGAAATTATCAAGAGATTTAGTAACCTGAGATTTTTTTTTAAGTGGATGAAACCTAGTAACATGGAAAAAAGAAAAATACACGCACCTGAAAATCAAAGAAACAGCAATTAGAGAATAGAATGATTGGATTAATCATTTCCAGGTTGAAGAGAATCGAAAGATGTTATTGCTAAGGGAATGGGGGAAAGGTTAAATTGAAGTGGATATAATTTATATTAAAAGGAGGCCAAGGAACTGACACAGCTGAATATTGAATTTACCAACATTTATAGAACCACTTAGGATGATGGACAGGCTTGAGGTAGAGAGGAAGATTACAGTTTAAATAGTAAGATGGTAAGAAATTCAAGTCAAGTAGTAGCTAACAATAAAATGAGGGAAGTGTTATAGATGAACTGCCTAAGACATGAGACTTGTATTTTTTTTTTGTTTCACTCAAGGTGGAAGCATAATGACTAAACATAGAACAGACGTAGATTTCAAAAGAGATCAGAAAGTGAAAGCAGTATCAGGAAGAAATTGAGGTTTTTAAATTTGACATTAATAACAATGAAAGAAAGTTTCCAGATGGCAGGATGAAAAGCTTTGTGCATGGAATTAATGTGTACTTGAATTAGAGATGTGAAAGAGGTGAATACAGGAGATAAGTAAGATACTAAGGGTGAGAGCTATGGCAGTTAATAGCATCATCATTAATGGGACTATGAGGCCTGATTAATTTAGGTGGCTTCAAGATAATTGGTCACAATAGTCTTCTAGATAGATACTACATGGGAGAAGGATCATACAAGCAAGTTTCTAAAATGGAATTCTGAGACACACAAATACCATGTAGTTTAAACTTGACTTCATTATTCTAATCATTTCCAGCACTGGATGCGTGTTGTAATTATTTCAGTATTCAGATAAACAGGGTTTCTTTCGTTCTGGTGTCAGATCGTATCTCTTTAATCTATCATTGCAGATTCTGATGTTACCAGTGAGTATGTACCCTATTTCTTTTTTCTTTTCTTTTCTTCCAGTTGTTAGTATACATCTTCTCTTAAAAGGCCTGGAGACTTACTGTTAAGTGCAATTACTTCCTTTCACATTTGATATTTTAATTTTGTTTTATATAAGAACATTTTCTAAATCCAAATATATGGGATGCTTACATAAATATTATATTTAATTTGAGAAGAGTGAATAAAGCATTTAAGAACATTATATTCTTGCAAAATCTCACACCATCCACATATTGATGTAATTCACTGAAATGCAAAAATGCTAAATAATTATGTCCTTGATTGAAACTAAGAATTGTCTGATTGCCATTTCAAAAAAAAAAAAAAAAAAAAATCTTTGAGTGCTGAGCTACTCAGTTCCTTTAGTTAAAAAACAAAACAAACAAACAAACAAAACCACTGTGGAAATGCAAGACATCTGGAAGTAAATGACATTTTTCTTTAAGTAGAATATAATGGGTTTATATAACTCAGTGCTCCTTCAGATAAATTATTCTTCTATATATTAATAATTATATAAAATGTTATAAAAGTAAAGATCTAATTATGATATTTTTTTCAATAATGGTCGTTCTTGGTCACTAATAGCTATTCATTCAACTACTGGCCTGATGATGTTCTGTAAAGAAAATTTAATTCACCTTGATTTCTAAATCTTTCTCTCACATATATACACTTTTGAATAATATTTTAGAGTTTTGAAAACTCTAAAATATTATAAACAGAAATAATCTATAAACCTAAATTCATGAAAGAGCCAAAGTTATATTTTGGTATAATTTCATAGAATTCATTCTGTTATTATACATCAATAATAATTCATAGCTCTGTTTTATAATTTGCAAACTTCTCCCTCTTATTATGTTAACTGAAAATTAACATTTTTAGCTGTGTAGTAGTCCATTATTTGGATATGCAGAAATACATGTAATCTTTCTATTAGAATAAAAAGCGTGTGCATCCTTTCAAATTTGTAGAAAATAAAACTGTGATAAGTATACTTTATTCCTATTAAAATACAGTGCTTGTTCTTAAAGCAAAATGTGAATAAGGGTTTCAAAGCCAACCCATTCTATAAGTCCCATGATACAGACACAGCATTCCAGTTCTCCTCTTTTCTCCCTCTGTAGCACTCTGTACAATCCAACACTTCCAAACCTGTTAGTTATGTTTCTGGATTTTCTTTGGATTTTAACTGGAAATTTAAACAATATAATACTGTTTTTTCTGAGCTTTAATTTTAAATATCTAAGTATTTCTCCTAGCATTCAGAGAGTAACTGTTGTAATAAACTATCCCCAAATCTTAATAGCTTAATTTCTTTTCACTACATTGTCCAAAGGATTTTCCAAAAATGATTCTTGGAGTTTACTCTTGGTTGGCTAGGCCAAGAGCCAACTGGGTCTTGGACCCCTACTTTTTTTTCTTGTGGCAGAAACTGCACTCGAATTTAACTTTTCACACTTTGACACTTGCTGATGATGTCTTGACCCAGACAACTTAGATCCATCCAGTCTTTTTGTACCCCCATACGGCCTACTTAGTTAAGAAGGGAAGGCAAGGTGGGGAAGTCAGAGAATAGGCAAAGACCCTTCAGTGGCCAAAAAAATGTCGAAACTGCCAAATAATTCCATTTCCAAAGACCTCTTGGGCTGCAGCATACCTCTGTGTAAAACTATAGGTGTTGGGCCATTCACATGTCTCCATGGGGAGACACATGTCTTTATGGGGCCTTAGTTGGTAAATCACCACTATCACCAAAAGATCTATTTTCTTTTTTAAGATTTTATTTATTTATTTGACAGAAAAAGGGGAAACAAGCAGGGAGAACAGCAGGCAGAGGGAGACGGAGAAGCAGCCTCTCACTGAGAAGAGAGCCCAATGCAGGATTCAAGCTCAGGAGCTTGGGATCATGACCTGAGCTGAAGGCAGATGCTTAGCCAACTTAACCTCACAGGCACCCCTCTATTTTTTTTTTTTTTTTAATCCTTAGCATCCTAAGTCTTATGCATCACCTGTGGGTGATGAATAATCATATTCATGCTTTATCTAAATCATGGAGTCCTAGTTAAATAGATCTCCTGGCTGGTTCTCCAAGGTATGATTTCAAGTAAGAATTCAAAATCTTTTGCTGGATTGTTGACAAAGCTGGCTGATGAAGGAAGGGAGGGAGAGAAAGGGTTGTAAAGCTTGAAGTGTTTTCAGGGGGTGGTCAGGAAATGTAGTATATATTTCAGGCCATGTTCCAATACACAGAAATAGTCAAATGACTCTAGCTATGAAAGGACTACAAAACTGCCTGTTAGCTGTTTATCAGAAAAACATAAGTGTTTTTATTTATTTGAGAGAAACAGAACACAACCAAGGGGAGGAACAGAGGGGGCTGGGGGAGGAAAGGGAAAGAATCGCAAGCAGATGCTGGTGAACAAGGAGTCTGACATGGAGCTTGATCTCATAACCCTGAGACTGTGACCTGAGCTGAAACCTAGAGTTTATTACTTAACCAACTGAGCCACCCAGGCGCCCTAAAAAATGTATGTGTTTAATAAAGATCTTCTAGCCAGCCTTTTTAGTCATGTCACACTGCTACATTTAAATAATTCCTTTCACTATAACTGAGGGAATTCACTATGTATCACACATCCTTTGATTCATTTCTACTTTTCCTAATAATGTTATTTTGTAAAAATGTGTGTAGAAGCAATTATATTTCAGGACACCAAGGTGACTCAGTTGGTTAAGCATCAGTCTTCAGCTCAAGTCGTGACCTCAGGGTCCTGGGATGGAGCCCATCATCAGGCTCCCTACTCGGAGTCTGCTTATTCCTCTATCTCTGCCTCCTCACCCCCATTCATGCTCTCTCTCCCTCACTCTGCTTGCTCTCTCTCTC
Organism: Mustela nigripes; assembly: GCF_022355385.1. Taxonomy (NCBI): domain Eukaryota; kingdom Metazoa; phylum Chordata; class Mammalia; order Carnivora; family Mustelidae; genus Mustela; species Mustela nigripes. Next base: position 253,389,646 of record NC_081557.1, on the reverse strand, counting down.
TCAAATAAATAAAACATATATTTTTTAAATAAAGCTTGCATTTCTTTAAATGATTTTGTCTTACATTTGATTGATACTTAGATTAATAGGGACTTCTAGGATGAAATAATTTTCATTTAGATGATTGAAAGCTTTGATACTAATATAGTAACTTTCAGTATTGTTATTGAAATTTCTGTGATTCTATTTCCTCATTTTTTCTACATGATTTTATTAGTTTTTTCCTGGAAGCTTAAAACAGACAAAAATCTGGCATTATAATTGGATTCTAAATTAAATCACCGAATATAAATGATCATCCATTTCTCTAATTACTTACATAGGCTAAATTCCCACTTGTGGAATAACTTGCCAGAAATCTCATTAGCAACCTTGATACCTTATTGCTACATTACTTCTGAATGAATATAACAATTTATTATCCAAAGCTGGGGATATGAGGACCTTTATTCACCACCACCATTATGATATAATGTCTCTGTTTAAATATTCTCTCATTTAATATGTTTAAGATGACATGATTCTCTTTTGCTTTCTTATCAACATCTTTGAATAGCATTAATACTGAACTTTCTTTTATATTTTTATTATGCAGTTGTGTTTCTATTCTGATCATAGGCTATTAATGTATCTTTTAATCTAGTAAGTTTGTATTAAACCTATTAATTTGTATTTTCTTTTTTATCTCAGATATTTGTAACTTCTGTGACATGGGTCTCCAATTTATCGTCTGCTTTTTAATTCTTGTACTCTGTCTATTACATACAAAGATATCTTGTTTTATTTTTTTTAAAGATTTATTTATTTACTTTAGAGAGAAAGAGAAAGCATGTGAGCAGTGGGAGGGGTAGAGGAAGACAGGAGGGGTGGGGAGAGAGAGAGAGAGAGAATCTCAAGCAGACTCCCTCATGAATGTGGAATCTAACTAGGGTCTTGGTCTCAAAACTCTGAGATTATGACCTGAGCCAAAATCAAGAGACAGACACTTAACCAACTGAGCCACCTCAGTGTCCTATATTTTATTTTGTTTTCTTCCAGGAATGGTGAGCACTCCTTGTACCAATGGATGAAAGATTACTCTGAACTTTGTGGTTAAAGAGAGGAGAAGGCAAATGAGTCAACACTCAGAGATAAAGACTCTTTGCTCTTCTTTGCTCCCACTTTTATTGGTCCTTCTGAATAACCACAAATCCTTATCACTGCTTCTCAAGCACATGATGTGTAACAAGGGGTCTTACTGAAACTGGGAGGATCTGTTTATGGGAAAGATCTGATATGCTAATCCGCTTGTTCTACTAAACACAGTGTAGGGGACAATGCCTACATCTCTTAGACCACAGCGTGGCTGTTGGGGCTGAGAAAGCTTCGGGGAAGGCAACTCCTATGGCAGAGTGGTCAGGCAGGCCACAGGATTCCAAAGGCTCACACACTTTTCTGAAACATTCCATTGCCCCAGTGGCCTCTGTGTTACATTTTAGCAAGCCAGGTACTATGACTGAGCTCATGTTCTACGTTTTCTAATGAAGTTCCCTATTTCTGCATTATCTTATATATTAGATTTGGTGTTTCACTCACCTTCTGTTTTGTGTTCTGCTTTTCATCGTCCCTCAGGGCTGACTTATCTCTGAGTACTTGCTCCTACATGATCCATTATGTGGATTATTAGTTATGTGTGTTAACACATTAGTTATGTGTTAACTAAGCTTCTGATTTAACTGATTTCTCTACTCTCCTCTGTTCCATTACTAACATACAAATGTTTTGATTATGGCTATTCATGTGGCCTCTTTTAAGATACTGAAAGAAAAAAAAAGTTAAAGAATTTTTTTTTAATAAACAATACTTTTTGTTACTCACACTTTGTTTTATGGGTGCCTATGGTGACTTTACTTGTTGAGTGAACCAGGGTTTGATATGATCCACTTTGTCTTTTGTCAATAGTTAAAATTCTCCTCAATTATTAGTGGTAATTCATGCAAGGCAATTTGCATCATACCTGGTACATAATGACACTCAATAAATTATTGTTGCTATTATTACTTTCAACTAAATTAAATGGTCACTTTTCATAATATCTCACTATGTATATAATTTCAGGGCTGGTAAAGCATCATGGGTAGAATGATATTGAATCCTGGGTCTTCAAGAAGTCCTAGTTTTCCAGTGGTAGCTTTGTCACCTAATATATGTAAAATTGAGTGAAAACTTGGGCCTTCTTTCCCTTGTGTTTATAGGGCAGATAGTAATGAATATCTCATAGTATTATTATTTAATTTATTCATTCATTCATTCACCCATTAATTCACAGATATTGATTAAGGGTCTACCATGTAGGTATAGAAGATAAAAGAGTAATCAGGATAAATAAGCCAGACCCTGCACTGTTAAAAGACAACTTTGAGCTCCAAATATTTACTGAAAGAACAAGAATGGTTTGTTGTGGAAAACAAATAAAATAAGGGATATACTTTGCTCCTAGTAAGGGTGAAATAACTTTTATGTATTATTTTTGTTTACTCTAATCCAAACAGCCCCTTAATATGAACACATATGATCCCCCTTCAAGGATCCCCTTGTAGTGATATAATTGAAATGAAAGGAATTAAATACTTTGCCCTGTAAATATTCCTGTATTCTGATCTTTTACTCTCTGTCTTATTCATCAGTACTTATGATTCCTTATTTATTTATTTTTTATTTTTTTAAAGATTTTATTTATTTATTTATTTGACAGACAGAAAGATCACATGTAGGCAAAGAGAGAGGGGGAAGCAGGCTCCCTGCCGAGCAGAGAGCCGATGCAGGGCTTGATCCCAGCATCCTGAGATCATGACCTGAGCCGAAGGCACAGGCTTAACCCACTGAGCCACCCAGGCGCCCCTCCTTATTTATTTAAGATTAGCATCTTTTCTTGATAAAATATGACTACCACTATCCCTGCCTCTAAAGCACAGATATATGCTCTCCAAATATCCATTACAATGCTAAGGCTGTTTTTCATGTTTGTAGTGATTAATTATACTATAATGAAGGTATACAGAAAAGTAAAATAAATAAGATATAAAGAAATAGAAGTAAATGTGGCATTTTAAATGTACATAACTTATCACTTAGATAACTATATTAAAATTGTTGATAAGCTTGCTTCCTCTGCCTTCTTTTGCCATCTACTGATTACAGGTTCATGTGATCAGGAAAGATGATATATTTTATTTATATTCTTAGCACATAACAGATAGTTCATCAATAAATATTTAACTGAATTGAAGATCAACCTAAATAGGACCTGAAGTGTTTCTATGTGATTAATCAGATCCTCTTAACAACCTATGAATCTCTCCTCAGACCTTCATAGTCATGCTCATGAGACATGTCACAATGTCCTCAACCATATCTCTTCCAGCCCAGAACATTCCCTGTATTCTTTGCTACAAGCAATTGGCTTTTTATCCCTCAATTATTATTTATCCCTCATTATTTTATTAAATATGATTCAATTCTTCACAGGAAAACTGTAGTATATAAGGAATACAAATGTTTTAATATTTATCATTCATATCTGTTGAAAATCCAAGAGCAAATATTATCTGCCTAGAACAGTTATCAGGTTTCACGAAAGACAAAACTTTGGCCAAAAAAAAAAAAAAAAAAAAGCAACTGATATGTTGCTATTAGGACATATTTGGAAAGTGTGTGTGTGTGTGTGTAATATTGACAAATCGTTTATCTCAAGTATTTTTAGATAAATGAAAATCATCAGGCTAAAATCTTTAAAACAATTCTTGAATCCCCTTTCTTTCACACTTCATATTCAATCCATTAGAGAATTCTGTTGCACCTAACATTAAAATACATCCTAAATCTGATACTTTCTCAACATTTGTCCTGCTGCCAACATCATATCTCACCTTGACTACTGCAGTTACCCTTCTGCTTCACTAGCTATCATACAAAGCCTGTTATCCCACAGAGAAGCCAGGATGATCCTTTTAAACAGAAATCCAATTATTTACAACTCTCCCATCATTAACAGTCTTAGCATGTGTTTTAAATCCATATAATGTTATAAAATATGTATTATTATTATTAAAATGAAGGATGAAGAAAGCCTTCAGATAAGCCTTATAGTTGTCAATGGTAAACTCTACTCAAGACTGAAAAGTACTATAATAAAGGTAGAGATTTTCTTTCTTCATTTAACCATAATGAAGGAAACTGGAGAGGATAAAATAGGTATAAGAGCTTTTAATTGATATTCTTTGCATACTGATAAGAAAGGAAAGCAAAGCTAGCAAAGGAACTGGTGTTACAAATCTAGTTAGAAGAGGAAAGGAGGCAAAAGAGATGTACTCATCAATAAGATAACTAACTTGACAATAATCAATTTCTTGCCTCTCAGCTGTGCTATTTCTCCTTTGCCAGCTAAATTAATGTTAAGTTTTACCAATAAAGCTCTTTTCCAGTAGAGATGTTGGAAGAGGAAAGAGCTTTGTCTTCCTGGTTCTGACATGTCCCTCTTAGCTTTTAGCTTCTGTAGCTCCTGGCTCTGAAATTCAAGGCAGCCAGCAGTGCTCAGCAACACGCAGTTTTCCATGGCATCTTTTTTGTTTGGTACAATCTGCTTTTTGCTCCTTTTCTTGCTTCTATTCTTGCTAGAACCTGTACCCCCTCTTCACACATGCCTCATAATGCAAATAGTGCATATCCTCCTTGTAAGAGACAAGCAGTGAATGATTTCTTTAAAATAGAAGACATCTAAGGAAGAACCAGGTAAGAATGATCCGATGAAACTATCATCTGTGTATTCCAGACCACCAGTGTTACACATCTTGATGCCAGGAGTCCTGGCTCTAAGGAATAATACTTGGGACTCCGTCTTTGTTCTAGCTGGTTCCTGGATGCCTAAGGGGACATGTATTCCAGACCATAATCCTCAATAAAAATCCCAGACTCCAAGGAAAGATAAGACTCTCCTTTCCGTTCCAAGTCTCCAGACACCCTGTGCCTGCACTCTCTCCATACCTTCAATAAACTCCGCTTTCACTTCCTGCTGATTCATGTTTGATTTCTATCCGGTGTCCAGCCAGGGTCCTTCTTGACTTGTCCTGTCAAACCCCTGTGGGTCCCTGGGTCCAGCCTGCTAACATCAGCTCTTTCATATGGATGGCTTTACCAGGCACCCCAGAAGACAGTTTCCTAGCAAGTTCCAGAGGGACAATTTCCAGAAAGTTCCTCCACCACAGCACCAGCACAACTTCTGTGCCATTCTATGAGTCTTGGCCATGTCTTCTCCCAGGAGGTCTGGATCTCAATCCTGGGCTGTGAGTGAGGGCAAGTTAAGGAAGGAACACTACGCTGAGTGCTCTCTCTCTTCCACTGGGGATAGTGGTTGTCCCAGTTCAAGACTGCTACAACAAAATGACAGATTGTGTGCCTTAAAAAACAGAAGTGTATTTCTCACAATTCTGATGTTTGGAAGTCAGAAATCAACATAGTTAAATTCTAGTGATGGATGTCTTCTTGGCTTTAGACTACGAACTTTTCCTTGTATCCTCACATGACTGAGCAGAGAGGTGATGCAAGGTCTTTCCAAGACTCTTTTAAGGGCACTAAACCCATTCATGAGGGTTTTATTCTCATGTCCTCAATGCAATCCTAATTACCTCCCAAAGGCCACTACCACATTTCAGGGTAGGACTTCAACATATGAATTTTGAGGGGGACACATCCATCCATAACAAAGACTGAAATATGAAGTCATCTTCATAAATTGTAATAATGTATGGAACTTGTTTTAGAAGAACAATGAATAGCATGTTTTCAAACATTTATATATGGTACTACTGTTAGAACATTCATTATTTCTTAACTTCTAGTTCTATATAGTTTGCCTTTGATGCTGCACTTTCTGTTTCACACAGCACACACTCTGGGGGTTCATCTTGGGTTCAGTGTTTTGCCTCAATAGGCTGAGGTGGTAGAAAGGCATTCAACTTTTCTCTCCTCTGATAAGCTGCATATCCCCTACACACTGTGATCATCAGTCATCAATGAACAGTCAGATCTGAAGCACCACAGGATTCATTGCTGTGGTGTTGGAGCTGAGGAAGCATTATTTCCATACAAAGGACCATTTTACTAAGGAGTGCTGCAGGGAAAGAAAAGCATGCCCCAAACTACTGAGAAACAGGGCTGCTGAGTAAAGCACCTAGTGAAAATTCTTGTTTAATCTGAGAAAATTTGTTTTTACTCAAAATTATATTCTTTAAAAAATTGAGACCTTAAATTTATTGACTAAGTGCTTAATGTAAGCATTGTTCCATATGTTATACACTTTGGCCTTACATTACTTAAAAACTCTAATAGTTTTTAAATATTTCTGATATTTTGGTTTTATATAAGAATTTTCAAAAACTGATATAAATTGATTTTATATTTGAAATATTATACACCCTTTTTGATATAAAATAGTACTTTTGCTTATATATATTGGATATCTTGCTGTAACTGTATTACTAAAAACTAGGAAAAACAAATAGATTACATGGTGATTTAAATTTATTTGTTCACCAACAATTGGCTAAAGGTTTAAAATATAATAGGTACTATGTTAGTGTAAAAAAAATGAAAAGCAAAAGAGACAAGACTGAAAATGATCAGTCCTCTGAGGAAGTTTGCAAGGTATTGTAAACACATTAATAGGCATCCTGACATTCGTAGACATTAACCTGACATTAATAGACAACCACCACTATGAAAAACTTCCCTAAAAGCAGAAATGTTGCTTTTACATATGAAGGCTAAATAGGAATAATTAGGTCAAGAGGGATCTGGGGTTAATGGACACAGTGGCTTTCAGGTACTGGGAAGAACACTTGGAAAACTCATGATGTTGTTAATAAGTACAGACATTTGAATCTCAAATATTATTATTAGAATGTAGAGAAAGATATGGAGTCAATTAGAATGGGTCTGGAAAGACAGACCCAGTCTAGATTGTATAATAGTCTGTCACTTGGTATAACTGTATTGAAAGCTCTTGTTAAGTATTTTGTTTTTGTTTTGTTATGTTTTGTTTTTCTTAAGGCAGTGAGAAGGCAGTAAAAGGTTTATGGGATAAGAATAACATGATAGGTCTGAAATTTTAAACAGATCTTTCTGGTTCTAATGTAAAAAAAAAAATTGTTTCAAAGGGAAATTTTGAATACTGAAAGGGTATTTTAGGGAGAGCATTATTTGCAGCAGTGTAATCAGTAACTTCATTCATTTTTATGTAATTATAAAAATTAAAAATAAAGAGATGTGGAATTCGTATTCATGCATCTTGATTTCTGAAGAATGTTGGATGTAGGAGGGAAAATACTGCCATACTGACCAAAACAGCAAAAACAATGAACAAACGATCAGACTTGAGAGCTTTTAGTGAGAAATAGATGAGATATGCTTTTGAGAGTAAATTATAGATACAAATTTATAAATCTCTTATATTTTTTATTAATAAAATACAAAGCTCTAATGATTTAATAAGGATATTACATTTATAAATCAACTTTAGGTTACTAAATTATGACTGGCATATACAGCCATAAGATAATAAATGTTTCTAATCTATGAGTAAAGAACAGACAGGAAAACTGATTGATTAATACTTTTACTTAAAAAAAAAAGGCTCATTTATCTTTAAATAAATATTTTTGTTGAGTAACCCCTATGGTGAAAAATTAATCAAATGTGGAAATAATTAAAAGTGTTTTAATCAGAAAAAAACCTGATTTATATATAGGTTTTAAGAGTAGTTTTCAAAAATGGTATGCATATTAAAGTAAATAGAGTGACAAACTGTATTTTGGAAGGATTAAGTATTTTAATTATATAACAACATTCTGCTGTTTAATAAAGTATATCTGCATATATCTTTACCTACCAGCAGAAAAAAACTACTTGGAAAACTTCAGTAGTTCATATTATGTTCATTCTAAAAAAATAGAGATGAGAAAATGGGAAAAACTAAATTTTTTAAGTGCATTAGAACTTATCAACGTTATAAAAACAAACTTATAGGAAATATTCTACTAACTTGTTCTAAACAAAAAGAAAATACATCTTTTAATCATAAAATATTTAAATAGCGATAGGCAAAAATCATGATTCTCCACAACCCATTCCTAAAATAAATCTATCACACAGCAAGATCAGTGAGGCAGGCTGTCTGCAGCTAACACATAACTACATGAATTCAGATTTCGCACCACATGTTCAAAGAATTTAAAGGTAAGTTGGTGGTTTCTAATGAGGTTTTTTTGTGAAAAAAATTTTTAGCCAGCTGTGCAGTGTGTTTGATAATTTATCACAAAAGATATAAGCATACTAAGCACATAACTAGGCAAACAGAAAACTTAATTACATTGTAAATGTAAATTAAGTACCAGAATATATTTGAATTTATGTGTTATAAAACTTGAAATTAGGAGTTGTTTTATGAGTTTCTCCTCCTTTTTTCCATTTCCTATGAGTGTTGTCTGGGAAATAGCTAACAAAAATGTAGGGATTTGGGCGCCTGGGTGGCTCAGTGTGTTAATCCTCTGCCTTCGGCTCAGGTCATGATCACAGGGTCCTGGGATCGAGCCCTGTATTGGGCTCCCTACTCGGCAGGGGGCCTGCTTCCTCCTCTCTGCCTCCTCTCTGCCTGTGTCTCTGCCTACTTGTGATGTCTGTCAAATAAATGAATAAAATCTTAAAAAAAAATGTAGGGATCTTCTATATAATTTTTACTCTTCTTCTGTGTTTTTTTGTCTTTTTTCTCTACCCCCTCCTCAACCTTCTTGCATTGAGCAAGCATTTCTTTTTCCCCATCTTCCTATCCCCATGCCATCCTCCTGCTCCCAAATTCCTGACAGTTCCATCTCAAAAGTGTTTTCTGGATCTTCCTACTTTGTTCCATTTCTACTGAGTCTTCATTCAGTAGAAGCCACCACACACTCTTACCTAGATTGTGACTAGAGTTTCTCAATTTGCTCATTTATAATCCATTCTCCATTCAGCATCCAGAATGTTTTTTTTGTTTTTGTTTTTTTTTGTTTGTTTTTTGTTTTTTTTTTTGTTTTGTTTTAAATAAAGCTCTATTGAGATATAATACACCATGGTGCACAAAACTTTTATAAGTGTTCTGTAGTTTCTAGAGTAAAGATCCTTTACTTCTTTGCTTAGGTTTATTCCAAGGTATCTTGTGGTTTTGGTACTATTATAAATGGAATCAATTCCCTAATTTCTCTTTCTATAGCTACACTGTTAGTGTATAGAAAAGCAACTGATTTCTGTGTATTGATTTGGTATCCTGCCATATTACTGAATTGTTGTATATGTTCTAGCAATTTGGGGACAGAGTCTTGTGGGTTTTCCACATAAAGTATCATATCATCTGTGAAGAGAGAGAGTTTGACTTCTTTTTTGCCAATTTGAATACATTTCCTTTCTTTTTCTTATCTGATTGTTGAGGCTAGGTCTTCTAGTACTATGTTGAACAACAGTGGTGAGAGGCAGAATCCTTGTCGTTTTCCTGATCTTAAGGGAAAATCTCTCAGCTTAAAAAGAGCTCCCTTAAAAACTGAGAGCTTTTCCCCACTGAAGATGAAGTTTTCTGTGGGTTTTTCTTAGATAGTTTTTATGAATCTGAGGAATGTTTCCTCTATCCATGAACAGACACTTTTCCAAAGAAGACATAAAAATGGCTAACAGACACATGCAAAAAAAAAGTTCAACATCACTAGCCATCAGGAAAATTCAAATCAAAGCCCCTCTGAGATGCCACCTTACACCAGTTAGAATGGCAAAAATTAAGATGTCTAGAAACAACAAGTTTTAGAGAGGATGTGGAGGAAGGGGAACCCTCATATACTGCTGGTGGGACCGCAAATTGCTGCAGCCACACTGGAAAACAGTACGGAGATGCCTCAAAAAGTTAAAAATAGAACTACCCTATGACCCACCAATTGCACTAGTGGATATTTTCCCCAAAGATACAGATGTCGTGAAAAGAAGGGCCATCTGTACCCCAATGTCCATAGCAGCAATTCCACAATAGCTGAAGTGTGGAAGGAGTCAAGATGCCCCTCAACAGATGAATGGATAAAGGAGATGTGGTCCATATATACAATGAAATATTACTCAGCCTGCAGAAAAGATGGATACCCCTCCTTTGCATCAACATGAAGGGGATTATGCTAAGTGAAATAAGTCAACCAGAGAAAGACAATTATATGGTTTCACTTATATGTGGAACATAAGGAACAGCATGAGGACATCAGGAGAAGGAAGGGAAAAATAAAGGGTGGGATAAATCAGAGGCGGAGAGGAACCATGAGAGACCATGGACAACAGGAAAAAGACTGAAGGTTTCAGAGGGGAGAAAGGTGGGGGATGGGTTGGCCCAGTGATGGATATTAAGGAGGGCAAGTATTACAATGAACACTGGGTGTTATATGCAAACAATAAATCATGAACACTAACAACAAAAAACTTGTGAAGTACTGTATGTTGACTAACATAATGAAAAAAATCTGGATACCTTTTAAAACTCTATTGAATACACTTATTAAATTTAATCATTGTTGAATTTTAATATATTGTAGTGAGACTGAGTAAATATTGATAAATTATGCTAACTTCAAAATATATTATGGTAATTATGTATGTGAGTAATTGAAAATTATTAAACTTTCCTGAAGATCTCTTGATTAATTGCAGTTTGTGCCATGAGAACTGCCACACTCTATTAGACTACTCTAAAAAGTCACACACAACACATGAGGGAGACATGCAGTTGATTTTATTTAACATTGCATAGTCAGTGAATATCTCAACTTAACTGCGAATCTGTCAAAATTTTAAGTTGACAGCATTTTCTTTTTAGAAGTAAGACTACTTTATTTTTACAGACATAAATATTTTAACTACCATTGGATTCCTGTATTATTTTTGAATTTTGCTTTTCTTCTTTAATCAACTGATATTTGTCTATTTCATAAGAATTTGCCTGACATTTAAGAAAAGCTCTTTTCCAGCATGTTACAGACATGCATTGGTGGGAAACTAATATTTTGATTATGAAAATTTAATACTAATTTATATATTAACCTTAAAACTATTATATATTTCTTATAATAACTGCCAAAAATATAGTTAAAAAAGGTAACTAAGTCCCAGTTTGCCTTCCAGGAGTCCACAGGAATTAAGGAGAAATAGAACTCACACTGCTCTCTCAGAAGGAAGTAGCAACAAAAAGAAGGAATTGTGGCATAGCCATCTTTATTTCTAGAAACTCAAATATAATAAACACTCATTAAATTTTTAGTAAATGAATTTCTAAAGGATAAATGTAATAACATTTAGGTATAATGCTAAAAATGCATTTGGTATAGTTGGTATACAAGATCAATTTGTGTTAATGATTATTAAACTTCTTAGCCATTGTTATTACTGTTTCAGTATAAGGTTACATGTAAGGTGACACTGAGCTGTCTTGACAAGTTAGTGTTTGGTCACAAAATATTATCTAGAACAACACTATCCAAGAGAAATATGCAAGTTACATACTATATAATTTAAAACTTTATAGTAAACAAATTATAAAAGAGTGAGCAAGTAAAATCCAAGACTGGATTTTTAAAAGTAGAAACAAAAATCAAAGGCAAATTAAAGTGAACATGTAAACAGGTATATCCTGACCAATAAATAAATAAATAAAATTCCTCAAGATCATTCAATGAGTATATAAAGTTAAGGAACTGTTTTTTGCTCTCATCATTTTAAGTTCTGTCTCACAAATGTACCTTAATTAATCTGATTGTACAGAGGTCAGTTCTCAGGCTTTCACGTATGTACATACACACATACACACACACCAAAAACAAACAAAATAGTGAAACTGTCGAAAGAATTCTTTAAAATGTGAACAGTAGGCAAAATAATACAACTTTTCTTCCTAGAGGAGATAATTAGTAATAGAAAAGAAGCCCATATAAAGATACTCAGCATGGCATTGTTCATAACAGAAAATAAATTTAAAATCCTAAGATCGAAGAATACTATTTAAGTAATTATGACTCCTAAAGTGAGATTTTATAAAAATTTTAACAATTACTTTATATGGTTTTCATAAACATAGGGAATGAGGTTAAATTTTAAATGAAAAGTAAGTAGAAAGTGATATTTACTGTGAAGATACATTAAATCTCCCCAGTTATCATAAAACAGTAATACTCATCTCTAGATGAAAAAAATAAATTAAAAAATAATATGTTAAAAACTTGGAAAATTCAAAGTGATGGTGACAATATAGCAAAATGGAAATGGCATGCACTGTTGGTAAGAGGGTAAACTGGTGCAGCCATTTTAAAAATCAGAAACAGCAGCTAATAAAATCAAATATGTAAAAATTCTGTATATTGCTATGTTATAATCTCACTTGTGATTATATCTCAGTGTAATTCTCCTAGAGGCAAAGAATGAAACATGTATGAAGATTTTCTTCCCAAATTATGTTATCAAGAAGTTTGTGGTAATCTAGGTGCTTAATAGTGGATATAAAAAATTAGCAATAGTTAGGTAAGTTGATGTTACAAGGAATAAAAGTAATAAATAGAATTGTATCTATAGAACAATATTTATTTGAGAGAGAGAGAGCACAAGACGGGAGAGGGTAAGAGGTAGAGGCCGACCCCATGCTGAGCAGGGAGAGGATGCCGAATTTGATCCTGGGACTCCAGGATCATGACCTGAGCAGAAGGCAGTTGCTTAACCAACTGAGCCACCCAGAGGCCCAGCATTTCATATTTTCAAATATAACGAATGCTGAATGACAGATTAATATACATAGTTCTTAAAATATAAAGATCTCTACCTTTTCATTATAAATGTTATTTTTTGTAAAAATAAATTATACCATCTGAAGAATATCAGATGCAAAAGATCAGCATACATTTTAGTTATAAGCCCCTGTCTTGTGGTACACTTGAAGTTCATATACAATCCATCTTCATCTACTATTTATCTATGCATGCAGCTCTATGCATCTTTTACTAATACTTAATTTATACTTTAACATTCTGAGTTGAATTTATGTTGCCTTAGTCTTGGTATCACACATTTAATTCAGTTTGTAAATGTTGGGATTCTTGCCAATGCTAAGAACAATTAGGTTACTTAAACTAAGTGATAATTTTCTAATTAATTCAATTAAATACTCATTTAAGTGTAGTTGGCTTGAGGGAGTATAATGTTAAAAATCTATAGCTGGACTTGTAATCTGGCTGTGTGCCTAGAAACACTGAACTGTGATATTAAGTAGTCACATGAGTAACTGGGAACAAATGGAAAGAAATATTAAGCCATTGTGTCTAAAAGCAAAAAGCTTACACATTGAATAGGAAGCTATAATTTGTCTTTGATTCACAGTTTAAAAGCTTAAAAAATCTGTGAAGTCTAAAACACAAAGATTGAGATTTGGAGCTTTTCTTGCAGAATAGAATTTGTTGTAGATGAGTATCAGTGGGAGTCTGATCTGGAGTCAGAGATTTGCAGGCAGGGTGCTTAATGGGCTATCCTGGGTGTGGACACCAGTAAGGGAGTGTTAGAAAGTAGCAAAGGGGTTCTGGAGTTGCCTTGACCCTACAGAGTTGGCCTGCGCTGAGCCTAGGAGGCTAGACATTCATAACCAATCATTGGTGAAGACTGTTAACCCCAGGGCATTTCCTGAAGAGGGACTCCCCTGGGTTCTGGTAGCAGTCAAAATTTCCAGTAGCTGAGGGAATGATTGCTGGAAATATAGGAGCTCTAGTCTCTGAATACAAGTATTCAAATCCTGTAAGACATTTTGAAACATAATAATAACTACTAACAGCACTTGTGTTTAAATTAAAAATTTTTCAAATTTAAATCCTAGTTTTTCTCAAGACAAACATTTTTACCTTTTCTTTAACTTTCTTTAATTTTTAAAGCTAACTTTAACTTTAACTAACTTTTCTTTAACTAGTAAAATAAAAGTAAACCCATTCAAATTCTCTTTCATTAAGCAATATACCTCAACATCTTTATCAAAAATAGCCTAAGAGTGAGTCTATTTCTGAATTCTCTAATCTACTTATTTGATCTATAAATCTATTCTCCCAACAATACCGTGACTTGATTATAATAGCCTTTCTCTAAGTGCCAAAAGCAAGGGTATAATTTCTCCAAACTTATTTCCCTTTTGTTTGGGCTATTCTAGATATTTTGTCTTTATATACAATTTAAAATTAGCTTTTCATCCTAAAAAGAATCTATGACCATTTTGAATGGAATTATATTGAATTTATTGATCAACTGGGACAACTGTCATCTTAACAATATTGAGACTTCCAATAAATAGCCTTACTTACCTTTTCATTTAATTTGTATCCTTTAATTTTTCTTCATGCGATTTTGTAGCAGTTAATTTATAAGTGCAATACTTAAATATATATAATGTTCACATATATGTCATCAAAACTATGAACATTGAATATTGGTACCAAGAGCAGATAAAATTATTGATTTTAATGTGTGCTTCTATATCAACCTCTCAATGGTCGATTATTTTTATCATTTGCTATTGCATTAAAATTATGTAATATAAGTAGCCTCATTTACGTATCTTGTTCCGCAGCTTGAGTATGTACAGTGGATAAAATGGCTGACATTCTTCCCTAAGTGGTCTTCACGTGGGATTACAACCTCAAGGAAGATAGACCAGATTTGCTCAAAAGATGGCAGTATTCTAAGAGACTTAGCAAGGTTATTTGCATTATGTTTTCTGATTTCCTATTGGTCAAAGCCGCATAGCCAAGCCCTTAGTAATCTGCAAGGGAACTGCACAAGTGCATGGATACCAGAAGACATGGTGTCATAACAAATTATGCCCAATTCTCAGTTGTTTACAAAAAAAAGTTCTCTTCCTTACTCACATTATATACCCATTATGATATGACTGTAGTTCTACTCCATGATAAACATCACTCTGGGGGTCTAATGGACAGAATAGTCCCAATCTCAAATTTCATTCCTATTTCATAGGCCAAAGTAAATTATTTGACCATTCATACTTTAACATGGAACATTATTCTGCCTTGCAAGAGGGATACTTCACACCAAATATGTGTGTGTTGTAACATGGTATAATGTGGTTCATACACCTCCTTAATACTTGATAAGATCTAATTTATTAATGTTTAGCTATCTAGATGCAATAAAATGGTATCACACTATGGTAGTACTTTTTATTCATCTGATTGGTGATTTGTCTTAGAACATTTTTATAGATTGACTTGTCATTTATGTTTTCTTTACCATTAAATGCTGATTTATGTTTTTGCCCATTTTTATTGGGTTTCTATCTTCTGCTTATAAATTCTTTATTATTTTTCATTATATATTTAAAATATATATTGAGGTATAGTTGATACACAATATTATATTAGCCTCAGGTGTACAATAGAGTGATTCTCAGTGCTCACCAGGATTAAGTGTAGTTGCCATCCATTGCCATACACTATTACAATATTGTTGACCATATTCCCTATGCTATACTTATCCCTCATGACTTATATGACTTATAACTGGACATGTATAGCTCTTAATCTCTTCACCTATTTCACTCATCCCCCATTCACCTCCCCCTGACAACTATCAGTTTGTTCTCTTTATTTAAGTGTGTCTTGTTATTTAGATTCCACATTTAAGTGAAATCACATGATATTTACGTTTCTTTGTCTGATTTATTTCACTTAGCATAATATCCGCAAGATCCATTCATACTGTTGCAAATGACAAGATTTCTTCTTTTTTTATGTCTGAATAATATTCTATTATATATATATAAATAAAATATTCTGTGATATAATTATATATATATATATATATATATATCACTCCTTTATCCATTCATCTATCAAGGGACACTTGTGTTACTTTCATATCTTGGCTATTGTAAATAATGCTGCAATAAACACAGGGATGCATGTATCTTTTTCAATTAGTGGTTTCATATTCTTTGAGTAAATACCCTATAGTGGAATTACTGGATTTTTTTTTTTTTTTTAAACTCCATACTGTTTACCATAGCAGTTGTGACAATTCACATTCCCACCAATGGTGAGTGATGGCTTCCTGTTCTCATCCTTGTCAACACATGCTTTTTTTGTCTTTTCTGATACTAGCAATTCTCACTTGTGTGAGGTGATATCTCATTGTGGTTTTGATTTGTATTCCCTTGATGATTAGTGATGTTGAGCAAACTGTATAATTTTGATATCAATTTTTCAGAAATATGGATTTATAAATGTCTATCATATTTACAATGTATTTTATTAATAAGTTATTCATTTGGATTAATTTTATTATTATTTTTCATGGTTTGCACATTTGTGATGTTATAGTACTTTTTCTAACTTGAATTTAGACTGTGGTGCATTGTTCAGAAAAGGAAAAAAAAAAAAGATTGCGATTATTCCTCTCCCTGAATCATGCATTTGCAATATGACTTTGTAATTGCACCTAACAAAGGTTGACTATCCCCACTTCTTACATCTGTGCTGCCTTAAATTGTTTTGTTACTTCAAAAGTGATACTCTAAAGGGATACTCTATGAGTTCCATATCAAGGCATTAAGAGGCTTTGAGTTCTCCCAGTTATTTTCTTGGAATCCTGCCTTTTTACTGTATGAACAGTCATGGGCTAATGCTACATGTTGAGAGACAAGTAGTTTAGCCACCCCAGTTGCCCCAGTTAATATCTCTAGCCAATCTCCAAAAGCAGATCCACTTAACTGACCAGTAGCTGACTTCAGATGCACTGGGTTTAACTAAAATAAGAAGAACCAATCTTTTGTGCCCAGCCCAAATATCTGACCAAGAAAATCATAAACCAAATGCATGACTCTTGCTTGAAACCAGTTAGTTTTGCTTTGGTTTGTTATATAGTAAAAGCTGACACCATGTTTTAAAGACATTCTTCTGTCTTCACATTAAAGTTTTATAGATTGTCATTTTTCACTTAACTTTTTAATGGTTGGACACAAAATGTAGTGGACAGGGTTGTGTAGAGATCTAGTTTTCTTCCTATTTTCTCTACCACCTGTCATTTAATCATCATGTGCATTATACTGCAATGCTACATTGGTAATATAAGGAGTGCATGAAGTTGAGTCTACTTCTGGAAGCTCCCCATTTGTGTGTGTGTGTGTGTGTGTATCAGTTAGTCTATCTTGAATCCTTCTACATAGTCTTAATGAACATGATTATAAAATACTTGAAATCTGGTTGAAGAGTCACCTTAACTTTGTCTTTATTCTTCTTCAAGGCTACCTTGGTGATTATTATATATTGAATTATGTCAAATCCACTCCATGGTTATTTATTTGTTTTAATTTCATCAGGCTTCTGAATTAATATAGGGAGAATTGTTATTTTTATGATACTTAATGGAGAACAAACAACTTTAAATATGGTCTTCTGACTATCAACAAACATGATATATTGTTCTCAATAGTTAAGGTTCTTAAATTGTTTCTTTAAAACAATGTTTAAATTTCTCTATAGAAGTCCTACAAGTATATTACTATGTTTATCCTTCGAAAATTTTTATTGTCTTTTTAAAGTGTATATTCTTATAAATTTATTTTCTGTACAACAGGAATATAATAATTAATGGTTTATACTTATGTAACAAAGTTGTTGATCTACCTTTTTAATTATAATAATTTATTTCTACATTCCTTTGAATTTGTTATGGACACAATCATATTATTTGCAAATAACGAGACTTTTATTTTATTACAGTGACTATAATTTATAAAATAATTTTGTCTTTCCAAAATGACAATGATTGTTGATGTGATAGTAGCAATATTGATTTTATTTACAAAGTAAGGAGAAGGTTTTCAATGTTTCACTATTAAATACAGTATTTGCTGTAATTATTTACGTATTCATTTGCCAGGTTAAAGAGGTTCTGTTACATTCTTAATTTTAAAGGTTTTCATGTGTAAGTCTTCAAATCAGTGTTAATGTATAACGTGTTGGATGACAGACTTTAAAATAATCATAAATGTAACTTTCTATTTTCAAATTTCCTTTAGATTCTGTCCATTTGAAAATTAAGTTTTGATGTTTGATATCACAAATTTTGGGGGCACCTAGGTGGCTCAGTTAGTTAAACATCCAACTTTTAATTTTGGTTCAGGTCATGATCTCAGGGTCCTAGGATAGAGCCCCACGTCCAGCTCTGCGCTTACTGTGGCGTCTGCTTGTCCTTCTCCTTCTGCTCCTCCCCCCAGTTTGTGAGCTCTATTTCTTTGAAATAAATAATTAAAATCTTAAAAAAAAAATAAAATCACAAATTTGAAATCGTAAGTAGAAAAAAATTAGAACCTATACAATATTTGTTTACATACTCAGAAACACACCAAAAAAGGTATAATGTTTCCCCATGACAATTGCAATAAAAGTCCAAATGATAATATATATTTTCTTAAGTAGGTTGTAAAATCCAGTTTAGCTCTTGTAACACCAATAGCAATAGTAAAGCAGGATAAAAGGTACCATTAACTATGAATAGACAAAGCACATCAGAAAAGAGAAATTTTTCTTTCCCTATTTTCTGATATGTCTTAGGATACCTGGGTGGCTCAGACTGTTAAGCACCTGCCTTTGGCTCAGGTCATGATTCCAAGGTGATGGACTCTAGTTCAGCATCAGGATCCCCGCTCAGCAGGGAGCTTGCTTTTCCTTCTACCTGCCACTCTCCCTGTTTGTACTTGCTCTCTACTCTCTCTGATAAATAAATAAAATCTAAAAAACAAAAACAAAAACAAAAACAAAACAAGCAAAAGCACCTTACTTTCTGATACATCGTTAAATCAATATTAGTTGGTAAAAGTGGCAAAAGTCTTATTCTGCTTTTTTTTTTTTTTTAAAGATTTTTTATTTATTTATTTGACAGAGAGAAATCACAAGTAGATGGAGAGGCAGGCAGAGAGAGAGAGAGGGAAGCAGGCTCTCTGCTGAGCAGAGAGCCCGATGCGGGACTCAATCCCAGGACTCTGAGATCATGACCTGAGCCGAAGGCAGCGGCTTAACACACTGAGCCACGCAGGCGCCCCCTTATTCTGCTTTTTATACTAATTTGAGAATACAAAGAAATATAACAATCTCTAAAAGACAGTTTTTCTAAGACAGTCACAGTCCAGTCAGTATATATGTATAGTTAGTAGTCCGTATACTTCTACACAGAAACAAAATGAATCAAGGAGACTGTGACTTGGTCAAGGTCACAAATATATTACTATATTTAATATTTCTATGAAATGTGTTTATCACATTTAAGATGTGTAGGAAATATTCTGTGTTGATTAATGAAAAGAATGCTCTTCCCTGGTAATCTTCTACAGTGAAAGGAGAATAAAGTAGACGTCTCAGAATTACCAATGTATGAATAACACTGAACAGTCGGAAATCGAACTTATGCAATGGAGATGCTGAGTCACAGCTAAAAAGTGATATATGAAACTCTTAATGGCCCTTAGCAAGACTATCTCTTTTTTCTTGTGCCAATAACCCAAAAGATGAAATGTAACTCACTGTGAAGGACAAAAATAAAGGTGTCAGATATGATATGTTAGTCCTGAAAATGAGGAAAAAGGGCACTTTTTTGAATATCATATTAATAAAAATGATTAATTCCTCTCATCCCTTCTCCACCATATCTAGAACAGTAATTTCAATGCATACAAATCCAGTGGTTTTGGGCGGTGTCAGTCATTTTTCTTCACAAAATGGATTCATTGTAACTGAGTTATTCAGTCTTGGAGGTGCTAATGACTCACTGAATTGTGTTTTGTTTACAAAATGGTATTTCTATCACTGAAAGAAACAATGACAACCTAAATTCTTGTTCATCACAGCTACTACATATGACCAACTGACAAAGAAAAATGAACTCATTGTGTGACCTTGGATAAAACATTCTTCCCTCTATAAAATATTTCTAGTTTCCATTTTAAAGGGAATATATAAAGTTATATAAAAATTGATCAAAGTTTTAGGCAGTGTTCCATAAATGTACTTACAGCATACATTAATAGCAGTAGATTAATAGGTTAGAGTTTCCACATAAGAATTCTAAATCACATAATCAATCCTAAGGCATTTCTCCCCTTAACAACAACAAAATAGCTTAAAACACAATATAGCAGGGATTCTAAGAGGACTCTGACCTGAAATTGTCTCCTTTACTTTACAGTAAACACACACTCTTCTGAGTCAAATGACAATTTGAATTCACAGGCATATGAAGTCTTGAGTTCTAGGTAAAAAAGGAGCTATTAAGTTGTTTTCATCCCCATTTTTTTTAGTAATTGCCTGGAAAACAGTTTATAGAGATTTGTCTCTTGTTTATCCCCAATTGAAATTTTAATAATATTTAACAGTAATATTGGGTAGTTTCACTAACGCAAAAATAAATTGAGTGCTGTGGCTGAATCCTCTCCTTTGGAGAAAACATGGAACACAGAGAGATGGGAATATTCCTTTATGTACACCACTGGGGGTACATTCTATCTTACTCTTTTGGTGGTTGGGTTTCTACCACTGCAAGACCATCACAACTTTAAAATTAAGCCTCAACACATAGCAAAGAATAGTAACAGCAATTGAAAAAGAGGCCAAACAACATAAATGAAAGAGTAATACTAATCTACATAAATATTAATAACTAATGTTTGGCAGTGGAAACCACATCTATATGTAGATAATAAACATTATATTTTTATACACTGAAAAAAGAAAGACAGGAACAGAACATAATCGTCAAGTGACATGCGCAGAAAATTCACTTAAAAAATTCAAATCTTTAAACATAGTAGTATTCAGAAAAACGAAAATAAAGGTAATAAATGTTGACTCATTATTTTTTTAAATATTTTATATGTATCAAATTGTTACATTTTATATGTGTCAAACTTAAAAATTAAAAAAATACAGGTGTTCCTGTTTCTGGAGATTAATAGAAAATGATGCTCATATATTACCTGTAAAAGTGGGAATTGTTTTTAAGAGAAGCAAATAAACAGCCAAAATAAAATTTATTTATTTAAATTAAGAAAAATAAATATTAAATTAAAAATTTTTTTCTGTTAAACACACATTCTATACCAGGATATCTACTCCTTAGAAATAAAACACAATTGTATGTTGACATATGATTCAAAACATTAATTCCAAGCATTTGTAATGCATGGAAAAAGTGGAAATAAAGTAAATACTATTATAAGAAGGGTAACTGAGTAAATTGAGGTATATCTTCACTTCGAACTATTACTTTGTCATTAAAAATAATTAATTCCACATAGACCAGTAGACCTAGAAGTATTTCTATAAAGTATTATACAATGAGAACAGAAAGAAGATTGTGAAAATTATTCTACATAAAGGACATTAGCTAATTAAAAACCCTATGTATCATCTATATAATTAAAATATATTTATGAAGTCTCCTTACTAGATACTTTATATGAGTTACTTGGTGGAGTATTGGTTGAATAAATGGGTAGGAGTTAGCAAAGAGAAGAAAGAAAAGGGGAAAAAAGTACCATACAAAAAATCAGCAAGTTTGGTTTTTAAATTTAAGTTAAATATGTATATTAAAAAAATATGCAGAGCAGATGGCTTTGAGATAGTTCATTTTTAAATATTTACTGATACTCATTTAATTACACAAATGTGGAGATGTGGCCTTTAAAATTCACAATACACTTGAAGAATAAGTCAAAAAGTTGTTTTTGATACCAAAAGGGCAGTGAAGGTACAAAGTGAAACTCCAATTTGACTACTTAAGTGAAACTGACCAATGGTGAAATGTGTTCTCATAAAATTTACATATTAATACACTTCCCCCCCCCCAAGAATCATGGGGAATCATTTATGTGAGCCCTAGTCTAATTACAAAGTTATAGACTATTGAGATCCAAGTCATCATGAGGCCAGGAATCAATACCTTAGGCAGAATGAATAACTAAGAGAAAGACACAGTATGATAGAGAAAGAAAAGGAAAACATGGAAATTTGTTTAGGTCTCCTCGGAACCTGCATTTTTAAGAGACTGAACTGCTTTTCAAAAAAGGAATCCCCTAGTTACAGTAACTCAAGCTACCATGTAAGGGCCTGGGATATGATAAAGATGGCTTTGTTTTGGAGAAAAATCTTAGATTTGATATATAATTGGAAAGATGACTTGGCATCTGGGTGGCTCAGATGGTTAAATGTTTGCCTTCAGCTCAGGTCATGATCTCAGTCTCCTGCAATCGAGCCCCAGTGTCAGGCTCCCAGCTCAGCCAGGAGTCTGCTTCTCTCTCTGTGCTCTCTCTTACCCTCTCAAATAAATAAATAAAATATATATATATTTTTTTTCAGTTAAAGAAAGATGAGAGAGGGAGAGAGGAAAGGGAAAGAAGGAGGAGAAGAAGAAGGAGAGAAAAATTAAAAGAAAGAATTTTTTTTTTAAGAAAGAAATTCTTACTGTGGTATTAAAGATCAAAATTCTGGAAAATCAGAATGTAAAACTGGACTCTTAATCTCCAGACACCAGGGCCCCTTGGAACCAGTTTCTTCGTTAAATCAAAAGCTAACAACAGAGTCTAAATCATGATTTTTTGAGTCAAGAACAAACAAATAACAAGGTATACAATTGCGATTAGGGACTAATATAACCTTTGCTAAGCTTAACCATATGCAGCTAAGCAAAATATGCCTAATGTTTTTCCTGGATTTGAAAAAGTTTTAATAATATATGTGGATGTGTTTGGGGTGTCCAAGCATTGAACTTCCAGTTGGATTGAAAGTAGAGAAGGAAGCCAAATGCACCAAAGACTTAAATGTTCTTTTAATACCAATTTATGTAACTTACACTAAAAGTAAATGCTAAAATATATTTAGTGCCTATGTGCAAGGCGTCATTCTAAGTCACTTATTTATATTAATTCATTTAACTTTCCATCTCCCTAAGATGTAGGTACTATAATCACCCATATTTTATAGACAAGAAAACCAAGGCACAATTAAATGACTTGGACCCAGGTCGTATATCTAATACTTGGTGGAGTTGAAATTCAAACCTAGGCAAACTGGTTCAAAATCATGTGTTCTCCATCATTACAGTGAATGCCATCCAAGGTGGCACAAAAACTGGATGGAAAAATATAGTGTATTTAGAGAAGCCCTTGGATACAATATAAGAGAGGGACAGGGAAAACCTCCTCTTTCTGTCCAGAATGTTTTATGAGAACAGAACAGTGTTAGGGATAGGAATCAAATCAGTGTATCCTAGCTTCCTCACTTGGGACTCCAAAAAGGTATGCAAGAAGGTCAAGACATTGGAAAGGGGAAGGGGAGCTCTAAGTGCACAGCTCCTTGCATGTATGTACACCTTGTGGATATGCCAACTTTTTAGAGGCCAAACAGGAAAACCACTAGCCTGAAGCAGTGACAGTTGTGTCACAATGGTATTGGAAGATGAAGACAAGTAAGTGAGCCTGACTTGCCACAGAACTGGACTGATGAAACAAGAATGAGATTCCAGAAATCACTGAAGCATTGCTGAGGGTATAATGAGGTACAGTCACTCAGGATCCAGTAAAAGCTTTAAGTCACAATGCACAATGAATATGTCACATGTAGGGAATTCAAGATGCAGACAATCATCAAGGCCAGAGATTCCAACAATGAGGGTTAATATAACAATCCAAAATATAAGAGGAGTCATAATTCAGAGTTACAGGTGCTGTCTTGCTGTATGTATCTGAGCAAGGTTATATTTTAAAGTAAACATTTAGTTACAGAAATAATTGGGGACTGATATGCTTAGCAACTTACAACCATTTTTCCCTCATTCCTTCAAAAGGTCTAATCTAAACAATATTACCCTAAAACTTTAAATTTTACCATTTCAAGCTCTATTCTAGGAAATTAATGAAAATGATTGCATGAATGTATCTTCATACAGTATTATCAGCAACAATAAGAAATGATGATGACATGACGTCATGGTTTTACAGTCTGAAAGGTGCTTATTTCTATTCCATGCATAATTAGGAAATAAGTGTATTTCTCATATTTAGCCAAAGCAGGTACAAAACACATCTGGGACTTCATTTGTAAATGTATGCTCATTTTGACATACTACAAGTGGAGAAGTATATAAATAAAGCATAACACATAAACAGGGCATGTAAACTTGGATCTATCCTTTCTGTATATATGTATAGAACAGGCACCTCTGAAGTGGGAAGGCAAACACCACTTCATTATTAAGGGCAGGCATGGAGTAAGCTTTACATAATTAATAGTGCCACTGAGGTAAGATGAGGCATGTTGTCAGGTGAGGCTCCCATAGAGAAACATTCATGAATCAGAAAGATCTGGACTCACTATAGGTTTTATTACAAAAGAAAATTTTGTTTTATGTTTCTACCTACTTAAAAAAGAGACATAATTGAAGTAAATTGGGAGTTACATATTTGCATGGTTTACCTGGAGACCTTTTGGGAATTGGAGAATATATGCAGCCCCTCACTCTTAAGGCAGAAGGAGTTATCCATCCCTATAAGAGAGAGAAGTCAGCACCATTCCAACAGGAATCCCCTCTCTACAAGTGCTGTCCCTTTGCATTATGATAACCCTGTATTTTTCATCCTATGTACAGGGAAAGAAAAAAAAAAAAGCCTGCATTGCAACAATTATTAGAAGTGGGATTGGTGAATTCCATTCAGACACCCAGATAATGGAAAAGGTCGCCATATTAGTTTTCCTAAACAAAACAAAACCTACCTCAAATTGCACTGTAATTGAGTATCAAGAATCTATATTCCTGGAAACTTTTCTTGAGGGAAAAACTTTGATTTCTACATTATATTCATAAGCTTTAAAATCAGACAGACCCAGGAACAATTATTTTCACTTAGTAATTATTAGCTATGTTTGTTTAAGCATCATTTTGATTATATAAAAATTGAGATCTATAATGCACATTCAGTATTATTGTGTGAAATCCAAGAGGTAAATTATGGAGTACTGACACTGGAGAACATTACTGAGGCATTCAATGCATGGTACCTATGTATTTAAATATTTATCTTTTTCTTCCTATATATCTGAAGTATTTTCTCCCTGTGGTTTTTGAGAAATTTTGAATTCACAATCACACATTTTCTTGGATTTGACAAAGAATTTACTTTGAGATCAACTGTATTCGAATGCTGTTTCATTCACAGTGTATCTGAAAGCAATATAAAAATATTCATCTCATCCCTTGATTTTTGTACCTTGATAACTACCTACCCCTTCCCAGATTCACTTAACTACAAGAGGAAAACAACTAATTTTTACACTATGAAAAAATAATTTGAGGATCTTTTACTTATTGGTGCATGTTTGTTTATTCAGTCAATGATTACTTATTAATCATTCTGTGCCAAAAAGAGTGAGTGCTACTTTCCACAATAAGAGATTAAAATAGAATAATCTCTTCAATGTCACTAAAATTTGGGGTACAAAAAAGACATTAAAACAAGT
This sequence comes from Mustela nigripes, assembly GCF_022355385.1. NCBI lineage: Eukaryota > Metazoa > Chordata > Mammalia > Carnivora > Mustelidae > Mustela > Mustela nigripes. Next base: position 253,364,012 of record NC_081557.1, on the reverse strand, counting down.
TAAACAGTTACAGTAAAAAAAAATCACTATTTTTATATAGGAATTACCATTTTATGCTATAGGAATAGTAGTAAGTTCGATCTAAATTCCCCAAAAAAAAAAAAAAAAAAAAAAAAGATGGTCAAGGTGTGACCTGAAGAATGAATGTATGACTAAAAGTTAACTATATAAATGGAGAATGGGAATGGAAAGGGTTTCCCTAGCATACAGAGGAAGTATCTGGGAATAACACTGGGCTAGGAATAACACTGGTATTCACTGTTATTTCAGAGACCTATCTTTATGTCAGATCCCTTTAAATCTTTCATACTACTCTTACTACAAATTGAAATGCCTTAAAAACTCTTAAAATTCTCTGCCTATAGGTGAAAACCCAAAAGACTCCACTCCAAAACTGCTAGAACTTGTACAGGAATTCAGTAAAGTGTCAGGATATAAAATCAATGCACAGAAATCAGTTGCATTTCTCTATACCAACAACAAGACAGAAGAAAGAGAAATTAAGGAGTCCATCCATTAAAAATTGCACTCAAAACTATAAGATACCTAGAAATAAACCTAACCAAAGAGGCTAAGAATCTATACTCAGAAAACTATAAAGAACTCATGAAAGAAATTGAGGAAGATACAAAGAAATGGAAAAATGTTCCATGCTCCTGGATAGGAAGAATAAATATTGATATATATAATATATTTTTATATATTATAATATATTTATATATAATATAAGTACATATTTATAAATGAAAATGTCTATGCTACCTAAAGCAATCTACACATTTAATGCAATTCCTGTCAAAATACCATCCATTTTTTTTCAAAGAAATGGAACAAATAATCCTAAAATTTATATGGAAACAGCAAAGACCTCAAATAGCCAAAGGAATATTGAAAAAGAAAGCCAAAGTTGGTGGCATCACAATTCCAGACTTCAAGCTCTATCACAAAGCTTCATCATCAAGACAGCATGGTACAGGCACATAACAGGCACATAGATCTATGGAACAGAATAGAGAGCCCATAAATAGACCCTCAACTAATCTTCAACTAATCTTCGACAAAGCAAGAAGGAATGTCCAATGGAAAAAAGACAGTCTGTTCAACAAATGGTGCTGGGAAAACTGGACAGCCACATGCAGAAAAATGAAATTGGACCATTTCCTTACACCACACACAAAAATAGACTCAAAATGGATGAAGGATCTCAATGTGCGAAAGGAATCCATCAAAATCCTTGAGGAGAACACAGGCAGCAACCTCTTCGACCTCAGCCGCAGCAACATCTTCCTAGGAACATCGCCAAAGGCAAGGGAAGCAAGGGCAAAAATGAACTATTGGGATTTCATCAAGATCAAAAGCTTTTGCACAGCAAAGGAAACAGTTAACAAAATCAAAAGACAACTGACAGAATGGGAGAAGATATTTGCAATCGACATATCAGATAAAGGACTAGTGTCCAAAATCTATAAAGAACTTAGCAAACTCAACACCCAAAGAACAAATAATCCAATCAAGAAATGGGCAGAGGACATGAACAGACATTTCTGCAAAGAAGACATCCAGATGACCAACAGACACATGAAAAAGTGCTCCATATCACTGGGAATCAGGGAAATACAAATCAAAACCACAATGAGATATCACCTCACACCAGTCAGAACGGCTAAAATCAACAAGTCAGGAAATGACAGATGCTGGAGAGGATTCGGAGAAAGGGGAACCCTCCTACACCGTTGGTGGGAATGCAAGCTGGTGCAACCACTCTGGAAAACAGCATGGAGGTTCCTCAAAATGTTGAAAATAGAACTACCCTATGACCTAGGAATTGCACTACTGGGTATTTACCCTAAAGATACAAGCGTAGTGATCTTAAGGGGAACGTGCACCCGAATGTTTATAGCAGCAATGTCTACAATAGCCAAACTATGGAAAGAACCTAGATGTCCATCAACAGATGAATAGATAAAGAAGAAGTGGTATATATACACAATGGAATACTATGCAGCCATCAAAAGAAATGAAATCTTGCCATTTGTGACGATGTGGATGGAACTAGAGGGTATCATGCTTAGTGAAATAAGTCAAGCAGAGAAAGACAACTGTCATATGATCTCCCTGATATGAGGAAGTGGAGATGCAACATGGGGGTTAAGGGGGTAGGAGAAGAATCAATGAAACAAGATGGGATTGGGAGGGAGACAAACCATAAGTGACTCTTAATCTCACAAAATAAACTGAGGGTTGTGGGGGGAGGGGAGTTTGGGAGAAGGGGGATGGGGTTATGGACATTGGGGAGAGTATGTGCTATGGTGAGTGCTGTGAAGTGTATAAACCTGGCGACTCACAGACCTGTTTCCCTGGGGATAAAAATATATGTTTATAAAAAATTTTAAAAAATTAAAAAACAATTCTGCCTATAGGTAACACCACCACCTCTTCACTTCTATTTTATTGATGTGGCAACCCTTCTTGATCTCTGAAATAACAATGAATACCAGTGTTATTCCTAGCCCAGTGTTTGTCCCCAAATGGAATGTCAACAGATGTCACAAAAATGCAATGATCAATTATGGTCGATACTATTATAAAATTTTCCATGGGAAAAGAAATTCCATGAAAACTGTAGGTTGAGTTGTGTTCCTTTCTAACTAAGGTATTCTATTAATTCCTACTATATTATAAAAAGTTTTCTTGCAAAAGTTGTTTACACCGAGGGCTTGTATCCATACCTTTAATAGTAGATTAAGTGTTTAAAATTCAAAAACACCTCATCTCCTACTACTTTTGGTTAGAGAATAAAACATATCGATGTTTAAAAAAGTGCAACTTCACTAGTATCTTCATAATTTTAGTTCCTATTTACATTTCTGTCACCAATTGTTTTTCCCCATTTATTTCAGATTACATCTGGGAAGCATTCCTGTGCAGCGAATGCATACAGAGATTAGTTAGTATTAGTTAGATATCTTCCTTCAGTTCTACCTGTGCCATGTTGGGCAAGTTATGTGCCCTGCCTGAGGCTCAAGGTTCACATCTGTAAAATGAAAGTCTTATTTCTAACTTTGGTATAGCTAGAAAGGTTAAGCCTTTTTTATATAAAACTGGGTTCTCAAAATGTTTAATGAATCTTGGCACAGAGGGAAAGATAAAAAAACTAGGCACAGGGTTTCATCCAGTGGTCAAAGAAGCCAGTAGAACATTTGGGAATCTCACAGAGCTTAACAAAAAAAAAAAAAAGGAAAATAGAATTTGAGACTGCCAAAGTAACCAGAACTTGCCTGGTCAAAATCTCAGGGAGAAGGAAAACTCAAGAAATGAGTCCAATGCACTATTGAATTCTTAAGTTGTGCAGATAAAAAAAAAAAAAAAAAGCAAAACAAAACAAAAAACAGAAAGTGAATGATAATCAGAGTGAACTGTTTAGTGGAATCATGATCCTGAGGGGTTTCAGGCTGTTTAAGGAGGAGAAGCAGTAGTAAGCATCCTCAGACTCTAAATTGGAAAATTACATCCCACTCTGGGAAGACCAAATGTAGGCTAAGACTTAAAAAAAACTAAAACAAAGGGCAAGGTCAGCCAGAGAATTGATTAGATTAATGTAAATTAATCCAGTATGGCTGCCTAAAGTGTATAATTGAAATTCTCTGGAGGAAAATAAAATTTATCCATAATCTGCATAACTTTTCATTAATAATATTAAGCATTCAAACCCAAACTACCAGACACACCACTAAGCAAAACCCAGGATATAGACATAATATAAATTGACTCACTGATGATCTAATGATTGTGGTTATCTAGCCTTAGGTTAACAAACTTTAAAATGAATTTCTTTATAAGTAAATATGTTTACAAAAAATCATTCATTAGCTTGCTATTTGTGCAATGACAAATCACCAAACACTCTAAAACATCACAAATTCATTATCTTACAATTCTGAGATCAGAAGTCGGGTATCATAGTGGGGTTAAAATCAACATGTTAGTTATATTCCTGGTAGGGGCTTCAAAGGCTTCTAAGGATTCCTTCTAGAAGCTTCAGGAAAGAATCACTCCCTGACCTCTTTCAGCCTCTAAAGACTAGGGGCATTTCCTTTGTTTATGGTCACAAAACTCCAGTCTCAGCTGTGTCTTCTCATTGGCTTCTCCTTCCTGACCTCCCATAGCCTTGTGCTTTCTTGGCACACACCCAGGAAACAGAGAATAACCTACCTTTGTCAAGAATTTTAATCACATCTACAAAGTTCCTTTGACCATGTCAAATTGTATATTCACAAATTCTGGGATTAAGGGATGAATATCTTTGGAGAGCCATTTATTTAGCCTACCACAGATGCTGAAAGGTATATGGATATATATATATATTTTTTTTTTTTTCCTGAGAATAAGAACTTATAAATAAAAAAATCCAGTGGAAATCTAAACTTAAAAAAATATATTTACTGCAATTTTAAAATAAAAAATTAAAATTAAAAGTAATAGTAACAGCTAACTGAAAATAAGAGAAGATTAGTAAACTAAAAGGTCAGTAGAAAATGTCCAGGCAGGAGCATACATAGAACTGTAAATGGACAGGAAATAAACACAGCAAAAAGGCCCTATGTGTGTGTAATTAAAGTCTGGAAACTATGAAAAGCAGAAGAGAAAATGGAAGAGAAATATACTTTAAGAGGTACAGATTTTTCAAAGAAATAATAAGCACAGACTAAGAGAAATCTATGAAATATACAAACATGAAATAGAAATTAAAATATGAAATTGAAAACAATCACTTACAAGTATATGATTTTAAAAACTAGTAAAACAACAACAACAACAAAAACCTAGTAAAAATCAAATACAAAGAGAAACAGTGAGTGAAAATAAAAGCATATTCCCTTCAAATGGGCTAAGTAAGACTCTTGGATTTCTCAAAAGAATTTATGGATGTCAGAAAGGAAAAAAAATGAAATGTTCTCAAAGTCCTTAAAGACTAATCTAGAAGTCTATGCTTACTGGGAATATCCTTTCAATGTTGAAGAAAAAAATAAATTTCCAGACAACATTCAACATACTAACAAAAATTATTATTTGTCATCATATTTCCAGCATAACTTTAATTTTGATGCTAACATGATAAAGATGCTCTATATTTAACACATATTATGTAACACACACTATGTAAATATATACATATATGTGATATATTTACTATTATCTGTGAAGAAGTGGATGAACATTTGGAGAGATATTTTATTTCACTTTTCTTCCTCTGCCACCATATCTAACACATTTTCTACACTTACACATACTATTTTAACTGAATAAAAGTAATAGCTATGAAAATAGCAATAACAGTAATAATAATTATCATTGGAATACTTTTTATATAATATATACTGCACTGGACTTTGTATTTTACATTATTTATTCTATAAAATATCCTCTTGATAGAGAAACTATTTTCATATTTTATATAAAGGAGCCAAAAGGAACCAAGAAGAACCAAAACTGCAGTTTTGAGATGTTAAATCATGTAGTAAAAGTCTCAAGCTGGTAAGTGGCAGAATCAGAAATCCAAGCAAAAACAAAACAAAACAAAACAAAACTACCAAGCTCAATCTTTTAAATATCTATTTATAGCAATTATATTTCTGGGAAAACACATGGGATCTTCTTGTCTTGGTACCTCTGACCTCTCTACTATATTTTCTGCCTTCACAATTAGGGCAACATTTCTTCTCACAAATGACCAAGTCACCAGCTCCTCTGAAGGATAGGTTCTTAAAGTCTGCTGCCTAACTCAAATCCTGATTCCTTCTACTTACTGAACTTGAGATGGTATAATTTACTGTAATTGAGAATGCTAAGTTATAACTGTATCCTTGTTATAATGACTGAATAGCTTCAAAGCATTTATCATAAAGGTTTTGTGATAAATGGATCTGACAAACAAAAGCTCAAATAGCTTTTTGTTTTGTTGTGTTTTAACATTATTTTCGCCTTCATGGATTTTTTAAAATAAACTACTCAAAAATTAACAGATCTCCCATTGCACATCATTAATAAAGCAATGGAGAGAGTTCAACTGTTCCTTTTTCAAACTATTATCATATTAGGCCACTTTGAAAAGATGAACTTATTAATAGAAGACATGGCTATGTAAATGATGTAAACCAGTAAGTCAAATGTGCAAATTTTATAAACCTGAAAAAACAAGTGACTATTTCAGAAAAGTTCAATTGAACAGGTAGCAGGTAGTAACAGCAAACACTGTCATAACACGATACCATAAAGAATTTTCTAAGTGTTTCACATGTGTTAACAAACTGATCCTCAGCATAACCTGGGAGGTCCATACTATAAATACGTTCATTTCACAGGCAAGACAACCAAGGTACCCAGTTGTTACATAACTTGACCGCAGTAATTCAGCTGAAAAATGGTAGATAGAGCTAGAATTCTTGTCCAGGCACTCTGGCTTCTTAACCACTATGCTAATATTAACTATGCTTAATAATAATATATTTTACAGGGGCGCCTGGGTGGCTCAGTGGGTTAAAGCCTCTACCTTCGGCTCAGGTCATAATCTCAGGTCCTAGGATCGAGCCCCGCATCAGGCTCTTTGTTCGGCAGGGAGCCTGCTTCCTCCTCTCTCTCTGCCTGCCTCTCTGCCTACTTGTGATCTGTCTCTGCCAAAGAAATAAATAAAATATTTAATCTTTAATATATATATTATATTATAGATTATATATATTATATAATATACTATATTATATATATATAATCTTTTATATATATATATATTTTTTTTACATGCTGAACATATGAAAAGAACTTTTGTAAAAAGTTTTCTATATAGCCCAGGGATTATAAACACCAGTTACTGTCCTGAACTTCAACCCAAGACTGTATCACTGTAGCTAAATTTAATGGAGTCAGTCAGTGCTGGAATACTATCTGCTATTGGACACGGTGTTTGTCACTTTCTCTGAGACATGTGGCAACGTGTCACTGACAACAATGTGAGTCAAATATACCATATTTTAAGATCACGGGATTAAAAAAAAAAAATCCTTGGGTAGCTCTAGGGAGCAGGTACGGCTGTGGAAGAGAGGGAACATGGCTGCGGAAGTGTCCCTGTGTGACTTGTAAGAAAAAGGAAACAAAAAAAAACTTGAGGTAGCACGCTAACCTCTTCATGAGAGTGCCTAGATATTATGATAAGCGAGCTGACTTTTTCCCTCTCCAGGACAAAGCTTCAAATCTCCCTTAATCGAGCTTTCACGTCATGCGAAATAGATCTCAAACTTGAGCAATCCTAAGTAGGTCTTATTCCAAACGTATCACAATGAGATAAAGGAGAAGTGAAGGGGGGGAGGGATATCTGAATCATATATTTAGAACTAAGAGTTTGGTTTTTTTTTTAATATTTGAATAAAAAATGATCACATACACAGATAATTCTAAATTCTTCATATGTTGTGCAAAATTATTATATCTAGTACTTCAGTCATGTCACCTTTAGTTTTGATCCTTACAATGTTCCAAATCCTTGAGGACTAAGAGCAAACTTTGGAAGAATTTCTTCTCCAGAACCTCTCCCTCAACCCCTTTAATTTATTCCTTCACAATAGTCTGTTTGCTGAGTTCAGGGATTTGTCTTTGGTTTTGTTTTTGATTTTTTTTAAGGTTTTATTTACTTATTTGACAGAGATTGCAAGTAGGCAGAGAGAGAGGAAGAAGCAGGCTCCCTGCTGAGCAGAGAGCCCCATGATGCAGGGCTGGATCCCAGGACCCTGGGATCACGACCTGAGCTGAAGGCAGAGGCTTTAACACACTGAGCCACCCAGGCGCACCAGGGATTAGTTTTATATCTTATTTCTGTCTTTTGTCATCATTTTGGAAAACATTTTTATCGATATGTGTGCCTTCAAATAGTTTTAATTTGTTGCTTCTAATCTGCCATATTTTGGGACAGATGGGGAACAAACAATTGAGGTATTTAACTACAACTAGAGGAAGTACGGGCTTTTATGGGTAGCTGCAAATTTTCTGTCTGTGTTCTGTAGAGATAAGGTTATCTCCTAGGTAACTACCAGATAACTGATGTTTCTCTAACAGTTTTAAACATTTCTAAATGTTCTACTTTTTTAAAGATTTTATTTATTTTACAGACAGAGAGAGCATAAGCAAGGGGAGCGGGTATCAGCGGGAGGGAGAAGCAGGAACCCCAAAGAGTGGGGCGCTCGATGAGGGGCTCAATCTCAGGACCCTGGATTCATGACCTGAGCTGAAGGCAGATGTCCCAGAATGAATACAAAGTAAATTTTATTTTATTTTATTTTATAATTTATTTCATTTTATATTTTATTTTTCATTTTGCTATTTGAATACCTGAAGAGAATTTTAAAGAAAATAACATGGTGACAGTTCTTCAGGAAAATCAAACAAGTACAACTTGACATAGTTTATATTTGTTTCTTAAAAAACTTCTTGAAGATTTACTTTATTACTAATAATACAGTTCTAGCTAACCTTAGTTTTAAGCTGGTAAAAAACAAATTATTCCTTTGAACTAAGGTATTTGATGAGGAAAATACTCAAGATTCACAGCTATTTGAAAATTACAATCAATATTCTATCTTTTTTCATTAATTATTCTAGCATTCCCTAAAATATCACAGAAGTAGTAATTATAGACATTGATTCGTTTTTGAACTGAATTTTAATGTTGAGGGAGTGTCCTCCATACCCAGAAGCAATGATTAGACCCCAGCTGGGAGTCTTACAATTCAGCTCAATTCTGACTCTGTCCAGAAAGAGCATCAGATTCCACTGGCTCAAGAATCAGCCCTCTAAGTCTGTACTAGCACAGTGCACATTTCAGACACCAGTTGCAAGAGTCATCTGTGACCAACCAGCTATAGGATAGCAGTTCCAATGACCCCCAACCCTCCTCCTCCTTGGACTTCAGACACGGAGTCACAAATTCAGGTTGTTACCTGTACTTTTAACCAACTGGCTATAAATCAGTTTCTTAGGACCCTCACCTTGGGTTTGATTAATTTGCTAGAGTGGCTCACAGTGCTCAGAGAAACATTTTATGGAAGAGATACATAGGGCACAGCATGGGGAAAGGGTGTAGAGCTTCCATCCTCTTCATCCAAGTGTCACTCTCCCCAAATTTCCACGTTTCATTACATTGGCCTATGGTATAGCCCCCGCCCTTTATCTTCAGGGAGTACATTCCAAGGTCCCCAGTTGCTGTCTGAAACCTGAAACCAAGGACAGTACTAAATCCTATATATACTATCCTTTTTCCAAAACATACACATCCATGAAAAGTTTGTTACAAATTAGGCACAGAAAGAGATAGCCAATAGTAACTAATAATAAAATAGAACTATAATAGTGTACTTTAACAAAAGTTATGTGGACATGGTCTCGCTCTCTCTCAAAACATCTTATTGTACTGTACTCACCCTTCTTCTGATGATGCTGGGAGATGATAAAATGCCTACATGGGAAAAGAAATGAGGTGAATGACATAGGCACTTTGGCCTTCTGCGGATTCCACGGGAAGAGTATCTGCTCCAGAACCAAAGTTGACCCCAGATGACGAAGACCTTGGAAAGCGAAACTGTGGAAAGTAAACACTGGATAAAGGAGACCACTACAATTGATTAAATCATCAGCCATTGGTAATGATACTCAATCTCTAGGCCTGCTACCTTCACTGGGCAGGGGTTGGGGTAAATTTCAACCTTTTAATCACACGGTTGGCATCACTGGCAACCAGCCCCCACCCTTAGGTTAAGGAAAGGCTCTTTAAAAGTCACTTTATTAACATAACAAAAAACACCTTTATTGCTTTTATGATAGGGAATTCGAAGAGTTTTAGGAGCTGTGATCCTGGAACCACAAAGACCAAATTTGTATAGGAAATATATTTTAGGTATCAGAATGACCAAATATATACTATATATTTCTTATAAATGACAATAACTCAGATATATAGAAAGCTCCATCAGATATGTAAAATTAGTATAAAAGCTGTTTCCATGAGGGAACTTTTTTTCCCATAAATCAAATATAAATCTGTATTCAATAACCTAAAACTCATATTTTTGAAATTTTATATGGTATTATAATGTAACAACAAATCAGTCACATATGACAAAACAATCATAATTTTTAAAATTTACCACTAGACAGAAACAGTGCTCTTTGAATAAGCCTACTTTCTCTTTGGTACCCTATGACCTATGACTTATGTCCCTTCAAACTGCTGAAAGAAAACCTACCACCTTTAAGCCAATTATAAATTTTAAGTTTTATTACTGAGAGTACATTTACCTATAATGAGGTCTGTAAAGAATTTTAGAGTGCTTTGTGGGTAATCAAAAGCAACAATAACAACAACAACAACAAAACCTTATAAAAACAGAAAAATATATTCTGGCATATATGTTATCCATATTCATTCAGAGCAAAATTTAACTTCTCAAGTTACTTACAGTTGATGTGCAGAGTTGAGTTTTTGTGTTTAGTCTTATCCTCTCTGGGCTTTTCCTATTCAGTTTGGCATAAGGATTACAGCTGTAGGTAATTTTACATATCTTCAGTAATAAACCCTTGTGTGTGTGGGTATGTGAGTGTGTGTGTCTATTCTCAAAGTTTTATTAATTTTTTACCTAATCTGAAGTAAGTGAATGATTTTAATTTGTTTCAAATGCCTGCTCCAAATTAAATGGAAATGTAGATGCCAACTATATGTCAATGGGGAAAAAAAAATTAAAAAGAACAAATAATATGAAAGAGACATAAGAATCCCAAAACACCCATGCAAAAATAATTCATCTATCTCTCAATGAAAATATGACTTCACTGTAAAGGTATATAAAACAATAATTTTTATACATTTTGTGATACTACCAATTAGTAACAACCTCTCTAGAGGAAAATCTTTTTATTCCCTTAAATTGCTGGCCTCCATTGGCAAAAGCATTTGATAATCTGACACAATCTGTGAATTCTTTTCCAGAGGCAGCCTTGTTTCATACTTAACTGGTATGCATAAGGAAAGTGTAATTGGGCTTCTTTGCATAGAAGAATCATTAAAGCAGAGATTAAATATCCAATAATAAAATATTTAAAGTCAGGTTAAAATGTATTGTTTTCAATCACTCTCTGCTTAAAAAAATCCTTTCTTGCTTCTATAAAGTCAATTGACAATCATTTAAATATTTATATTTGCTGCAATTTAAAATGCAGATGATAGAAATAAAGTCATTATGTTATTTAAATACACAAAGTAAATTTTGTTGATGTGATGCCACTTATATATGCAAAGTAAATTTAACTCAACAAATATAAATGGATGTTTCTGCTATGACACAATGCATGTATATTGGGAAACCTCTCATCCTGCAGCATTTCATTCTAAAAATGATAAAAGAAGAGTAGTGTTAAAACATACCTCTCAAGGGGCGCCTGGGTGGCTCAGTGGGTTAAAGCCTCTGCTTTTGGCTCAGGTCATGATCCCAGCATCCTGGGATCGAGCCCCACACCGGGCTCTCTGCTCTGTGAGAGCCTGCTTTCTCCTCTCTCTCCCTGCCTGCCTCTCTTGCCTACTTGTAATCTCTGTTTCTAAAATAAATAAATAAAATCTTAAAAAAAAAAAAAAACCTCTCAAAATATCTGCAACTAATTACAAAAGTCTTGATTTCAACAAAATAAGCTGCAGATGTTTGAAAATATGTATGTTAAAACCTCATAAATTAATTCTACCAATTATAAGTTTATCTCTTTAAAAATGTAAAAGCAGATGTATACAATGGAATGTAAGGAACACTCCCATATGTTGAGACAGACAGGAGGGGAGGAATTGTAAGGAACCATACGGTAAACACTTCCATGACAGCATGCAATCAAACTGAGAAAGGAGTAGGTAAGGTATGTGATATTCATACACTATACTGCAATCCTTCCTAGCACTCACTTGTATTCATGTAATTTGTTTCAGTTACCATTCCCTAGTAATGCAAATATTAACTAAGTGTAAACCAAATGTGACTTTCATATTATACTGACATCATGTCCGTGTTACTTAATATATATGAGTTTGTTTTTTTATTTATTTATTTATTTTAATTTCAGAAACTCATACTAGAACAAACTATAAAGTCTAATCTAGGTTTAAAACACTTTAATAGGGCCTAAAGATGAAAAAAGAAACTAATAGGATCCAATGGAATTTTCAGTCTAGTGAGGAAATACGTAGAAATTACATCCATACATTTTATCTATACCTATAAACTTATGTACTAATAGCTCTCCCTACTTACATTTATTTTATTTTGTTATATCTATGTGTGTATATATAAAAACATATATCTTTTAATAACTCTATGTCTATAAAATTACTTAAGTGACATAAAAGCAGTGTGTACAAAGTTATTTATGTTTAAAAATAAATTATTTGTCCATATTAGCCTAATCCTGACTTAGCAAACTGAATAAGAATATAAATGTTCTGACACTTTTCCTGTAGGCCTGTCAACCCTTTTCCTGTAGGCCTGTCATTCCTGTAGGATGCCTGTCACCCCTCCTCTTGAATATGAGTGGACTCTGGCTTCTTTGAACACTAGAACACAGTGGAAGTGTTGTTTTAACAACATCCAGTTGAGTATTAATGAAATCTTTTTCTTCCATTCTTCCATTCCTCTTTTTCTTCCACTGCATTATTTCTGAGACTTGTAGAAATCTATCACACTAAAGGGTCTACATAGAAAGATCCTGAGACAAAAGGAAAGGGAGTGCTTCATCAAGGTACCAAGCATTGTAGGTTGACACCATGTTGGACCTTCTAGCTGCCAGGTGAATAACACCGCATGATCGCAGTCACAGCTGTGCAATCCCTGGCTGAAGTCCTCATTGAAATATCATGAGGTATAACGAAATGGCTTTTGTTAAGCTACTAAATTTTGGAATAATTAGTTCTGCATCAATAAGTAATTAGAAAACATTAGTTTAGAAAATATGAAGGAATGACAGAGCTACCTTGAATGGAGTGATATATTAGCATGTTATGACTATTAAAATGAGTTATAGTAAACTTTAATATTTTGTGTATAGAACTGACTATATAACTTTCAGTTTAGAAAATGGAAATGTGGGTACTCTTATTTGAAGACGAATACAAACTTTAAGATGACAATGGAAGGGCATTAAACCAAGTGCAGTGTCCTACAGAATGTGGAGCCCTATACACAAAGTCTGCTTGTATTTAAGCTTTAAAGTATGTAGAATTAGTTATCTAGTAATGTAATCATACTCCCTGTGATACATTAAAAGACGTTTAATTATATTCAATTAATGTTAAAATCACCTTTTAACACCCAGATAATATATCATAGTTTTAACTATTATGACCATCTCCTTTGTGTTTCAGTATAAGCCTTAAATTGCAGAAGCATGGGAAGAGCCTTCTGTTACAGCTAAGAAAAAAGGAATGAAATTAGAATATAAATCAAAACATGACAAGGGTCATATTAACCAAACATACATTCATTGGAAATGTAAATTGTATTTTCTAGGAGAAAAATATATAGTTCAAATGAGTAGCTGAAAACATTGCCTTTGAATAGCTCTATCCAATTGACTTTGAACTATAACTTATCAAATTTAAATTATGTGCAGTCATGAACATATTTAAAGTTTCTTTTTCCTTTAAATATTATACTTTCTTATTTGTTATGCAGTATTTCATGATGTCAGAGTGGTGTATTGTGGAACTAAAGGTCTTAAACCTTATTTGCCTATACAAAATCCCTTTCTGATTCCATATACTTGTATTTACTTGCTGTGCTGACTTTATGCTCAGCACCAGCTTTGTCATCAATCCCCTATATTACTCTGCCAGACTACTCTACCTCTGACATTAGATTCTGCATGAATTTTCAAAGCAAAGAAATGAAACAAAAAACTTATTATTTTATAGTTACTTGTTGCCTCAGAAGTCTAAATAAGCTTTTAGAATTCTATGAAAGCCTGATAGATATAAGTGAGCAAAATATTAGTTTAAAGTGGATCTTTTTTGTTTGGACACTTGGAAAAAAATCTAAAACTTCCACTGAAAAAAATATACACAACCAGTCAAGTAATGAGAACATTCTAGCAGAGAGGATCTCCCATTAATATGTTTCCTGTTAATTTGTTTCTAAAATAAGCAAATAAGAAGAAGCCTCTATGAGTGATTTTATCCCTTTTTTTTTTTTGCCTCCCAGTTGCAGAATTTTTATTTAACTATCTTCTCTTAGTTTAAAGCTTTTTTTTCCTTAAAAAGAATAAAAATCAATGTATAAAATCCACATACATTGTGAAAATATTGGAAAATCGAAACAAATAAAATAAGGAGAAACACTCATTATTTCATTAACCACATTTCAACAATTACCTGATATATAACCGATCCAGAATAAATTTGATGCATATAGGAGTAAATAAATATACTGCTTGGAAATATGTTTCAACCTTACAATAACTTGCATCTATCCTTAAAAATAAGTGTTCATCTAGCAAGTAATTTAATGTCTACATATATAAGTACTCCTTGTTTAATATATGCTAAATTATTCAATACTTATATTATTTTATATTATGAATATTTTATATTATTACATCTAATCCTTTGTTAAGAAATGCAAATATATCTTCAGAGTATTTTTTTAAAGTATAAAAATCCGAAGCAAAAGTATATATATTTTTTCAGCTTTTCAAACATATCATGAATTAATCTCTACTTGGGTTTCAAATTTTTCTTCTTTCAAAATATAATAGGGGTGCCTGGGTGACTCAGTCGTTTAAGCGGCTACCTTCAGCTCAGATCATGATCCCATGGTCCTGGGATTGAGCCCTGTATTGGGTTCCCTGCTCAGTGGCAGAGAACCTGATCTCCCTCTCTCTCTGTCTGCTGCTCTGCCTAGCCCTGTGCATTCTTTCTATCTCTCTGTCAAATAAATAAATAAAATCTTTAAATAAATAAATATATATGTATATATAATTATAAAGTCAATAAAACTAAATATTTACATGCAACTTATATTAATATTGTATATTGTAATAATGTCATATAAATTCCCTTATTAAACATGTAAAATACCTTATAAGATAGGTATTATTCTAATTTCCACTTTTAAAAAAGGCTATGGCATAGATTGAATAATTTGCTCATGGGTATGTTGCACTATTACTGGAAAGGGAGGGATCTGTGATTTAAATCTATGCAAGCTTAATCCAGAATTAGAATTCTAATTCTAAAATTAGAAATTTTATATACTTAGGCATATTTTAATACATATTTTATATATTAAGATCATAAAAACATTTTAATAAGATACAAACACATTTATGTAAAAATACCAGAAATCATTGCACATTACTCTTAGTGACTACTGTTCTTACTTCTATGATAATTTGACTTTTCTGCAAGAAATTAAATATGTTACTACTAGCTAGCCATTATACTAAGTATTTAAATGTCTCTCAGAGCTTCTGTGATCTAAAGCTTAGGAAAATGTGCTTTGATGAAAAGTAGAAGGTAGAACATTATTTCTAATATGAATAGAATGTTTTCTCACTAAGGTCAAGTTTAAGTGACCATTTCTTTCCTCTTGCATGACATTTATCTCAATAGATTTTTATTATATTATTATCTGTGTACAGGTATTCACAACAGCGAAAGTTACTTAACAGAACAATTTGTCCTGATCTCTAGATACCCAGGACTTTGCAGGTCACTTGTTACATATTCATGTTTTCATTTATTGATTCAATAAAAATTTATTTAGTGCATATTATTGACTACAATGTGGTCGGCACTGGGAATTAAGCAGAGTACAAGACAGGCAATCTCTGTGTACTTGCTGGCCTTGTACTTTAGTGGAAATAACAAATCAACTAACTAATAAATAATTGAGCTACCCAACTATATTCTTAACGTGTGCTAAGCTGCTTCACCAAATAAGTGTGCATCAACAAAATATTTGAATTTCCTGGGTGTGGTGAAAGATTGGAGACCAGATGTCAAGAGTTGACCTGATAAACATATTGTGGCCATGTGCTGGGAGACGGAGGTTGGGTGGTGAAGGGGCCTCTTTTAGACAATACAGTCAAAGAAATCTTCCCTGAAGTATAGCTTTGTCAGAGTAGCTCACAGGAGAAAACACAGGTAAGAACATGCTGTTCCAGGGAACAGAAAGCACAAAATCCGGAGGCAGGAGAGAGTCTGATGCAAAAACAAAACTAAACTAAACTAAACTAAACTAATAGAAGACAATAAAGACTGGGAAGTAGTAAACATTAAAGCCAGATGGGCAGGTTCATAAGATGAGAAACTGGAAATGAAAGCAGAAGCAAGTTCATTTAGGTATTTGGGGCTAAGGAATTTGGATTCGAACAAGAGTTTAAAAAAATGAAAAGTCTTAAGCAGAGATAAAAAGCCTTGTGATCTAATTTCAGTTTTAAAGATATCACTCTGAACTCATCATTTGAATGGATTAGAGCGAATGGTGTTTCTTGAAACTCTGAAGACCTTTTGAGAAGCTGTTGCTCTAAACTAGGCTGATGCAGTGACAGAACTAGGATGAAGACAGTGCAAGTGGCATAAGCATAAAAAAGTCTATCTGAAATACATTTTAGAGATAAAAATGGTAGAATTTTGTGAAGCTTAAATGGTTATTTTGTTCTACATACAAATTGAGCTCCTTGAAAGAATCGACCCTTTTTTTTTTTTTTTAAGATTTTATTTATTTATTTGACAGACAGAGATCACAAGTAGGCAGAGAGGCAGGCAGAGAGACAGGGGGAAGCAGGATCCCCGCAGAGCAGAGATCCAATGTGGGATTCGATCCCAGGACCCTGACATCATGACCTGAGTTGAAGGCAGACACTTAACAACTGATCCACACAGCACCCCAAGAATGGACTATTTTTAAACTATCTTGTAATGTATCATGTCTACAATATAAGCTGAAAAGTGTTAAAATATTATTGTTTTAAAAAATGAATGCTTTCTTATCGATGATAAACATCAAAACTTACCTGCAACAAAAGCTTCTCCTTGACCCTTATGTATAAATCTCAACTTGCCTTCCCAGTCAGCAAGTTGCATTCTCTCTCTCTCTCTTTTTTTCCCCCTCCATTTTTGATAACAAGCTTACTTTTAATCCCAACAGAAAAATGTTGGGAAATTCTTATTTCAGACATGATATTCTATGTTGGCACTCGAAGGCAAATAAACCATATAGCCCTTTTCTCAAGGAGTTTATAATCTGCAAACTTGTACAATTTAATGCACATAATTCCCTTTCTTTCAATATTAGACTTGGCTTGTTTCAAAGCAACATTCTTTGAGAAATTAAACATTATATATTTGAAGGTACTGGACTGCTGCTAAAATAGAATTTGCTGAGTGAAGTTCTGGAGAGAAGATGATCTCAGAGAGAGCCCAATATTCACTGCTAGTTTTCTCCCTTGAGTTGCTGGCCTATTAAGAAGCCACGAGAACCTTAGCAGAAAGAAGTAGCTTAGCAGAAAGTAGTAGCCACTGAGATGCTGAGAACCAGAGAAGCCAAGTTTTTGATACTTTCATGCATCTAGGGGGACAGAAATTGGATTTCAATGTTTGCCAACACAGACAATTACTGGTAAACATTCCCATACTTTCAGTTGTGATCAGGAAGGAATAACCATCAGAGACAAAGTCAATCAGAAATTGACCAGTATCAATTAGCCTGAGACATGCAACAAATCCCCCAAATATTGGTAGCTTCAAACAACAACCATTCTGAAGTTTGGCAATTCAGTCCATTCTTGCCTTGGCTCACCACAGTCAGTGGACAGTTTGGCAGGGGGTCCATGACTTTAAGATGTCCTCATTCATATGTCTGACTGTTGGTAGGTTGTCAGCCAGGCTGCCTGGGTTATTTTACACAGGTTATTCACACTGTGAAGGTTGGGTTTCCTTCCTCGAAGAAAGTCATGGCCAATGTGCAAGTACATTCCCAGATCTCCTTGTATCCCATTTGCTATGCTAACATTGGCCAAAATCAAGTCATTTTGTCAAATTCAGGTTTAAAAATTAAACAAATAGTCTGCACATGAGCTGCATAGAGTTTAAAGCCTGCCTGCCTCCCTGCCTTCCTTCCTTCTTTCTTCTTTTCATTTTTCTACCACAGTCACAGGTTTAGGTCCAGATTCAAGTCAGATTAATTGTGATTTGAGTAAGTGAATCTCCCCTGGTTGCTAGGAAAGGGGAATTTCTCTATAAGTAAAGAAAGATAACATTATCCAGAAGATAAAATTATCTCTACTGTTTTTCATATGTGGTATCTGGTACTCAAAAATAACATGACATCGAAAAGAGAGTAATTAAGTGAAAGGCAAAAGAATCTTGCCCACAGTAGATCCAAATATTAGTGTTATTACTCACAGACTCTTCAATAACTAAATACTCAAAAAAGTTAAAGTAAATCAAATATCATCTTTTTAAAATATTGAGAATATAAGACTCTTGTCAATATTATATATCCTAGGCAAAATCTGATAACAGTGAATAGATAGTCCTTGTTTTCTGCACTCAGAGAGATAAATTATTAGGGGCAGTAAAAAATAATATTTAGAGAACTATTAGAGAACTAGAATTAATTTATAAACAACAAGTCCTTACAAAGTCTCCAGTATCTGTATTCTTAGCCCAAATATTTTATGTTTCAAGTTTTGTTAATCATATAACAAAGACGTGCTAATAATTAATTTTCTAAATTAATTAAAATAGTAACCAGCATTTCTTGTATACTTCTGTGAATAAAATCAGTCAAAAGAGAAAAGTATCAAAGTAATGAAAAAAAACTCACAGAACTGTTGAATTATATTTGATTAAATCTGTGCCTTGAGGAAGAGAAGTAAACCATAGAAGGAATGAACAGTGAAAACTGTCATCTTGTTTTCATCTCGCCTGTCTTTCATCATGACTAACATGTTATATCTTAAAAAAATCATATACAAAACATATTATACCAGACTAATGTCCAAAAAAGATCTTAAATTCCTCAAGTCTTGCCTATTAGAGATGGCATGAAAAACAGAAGATGTTAATATCTTTGCCATCTTGAGTAAAACTAAGTAAGAATGTCTTGTGTTTAGTTTTATCAAATCTAGCTTAAATTTCATATAATCAGAATCTATAATTTTCAAGTAACAAAATGAACTTGAGGTTTTGCTTGTTAATTCTGCCTGAATATTTTTATTCAAAGAAGCAGTTTTATAATAATATCTCTTGTTAGGACTCAACTAAAAAAAAAAAAAGTTTTAAAATTTTATCTATTTATTTTGAGCGAGAAAGAGAGTATGTGAAAGAGAGAGCATGAGCAGAGGGGAGGGGTAGAGGGAGAAGGAGAAGCAGACTCCCCACTGAGCAGGGGACCCTACACAGTACTCCATACCAGGACCCCGGGATCATGATCTGAGCCGAAGGCAGATGCTTAACCCACTGAGCCACCCAGGCACTCTCACCTAAAAATTTAAGTCAGTACTCAAATTTGTCTTTGACACACATTACTAATTAATATTCAGAATAGCACACACAAATACAGATGCTCCTTCCAAAATCCAATAAGGCCTACCAAGACTGTGCTTCTCTTAGAGGTAGTGGATACAAGATGTATTTATTCACCTTTCACTAAAATGATATTCTAATACATCTCAGACTTTAAAAACTTCACTGAAGTACAGGCCCTTGAAATTTAGTTGGTTTTCTCTGAAACCTCTGATATTTCATATATTCTTAAGGCAACTATGATACCTGTTTTTCAAGTTCACCATATTCTATCAGCAGAATGTCATCAATATGATAGACCAGTATGTGGCCTTGGTCTTGAGAGATGATCACCTCCCTGTGAACTCAGTTGGGACAGCGGAGGAGCTGATGTAGACAGAAAGAAGAGTGACATTTTACTGCTACCCATGCTAAGTGAAAACAAACTTGGCCACCTCTATCTGCTTATTGCTTGCAGGGAGTCAGGATAGGAGAGTATTGTCAGATTACTGACTTTTTACCAGTTGTTATCAGGAACTATTTTAATTTTCTTCATTGAACAGCATTCAGTTTAAAGTCAGTGTCTGATTAGGTCTGTAGTCTCATGTCATTTGTTCCACAACACTGTCTTTTGCTCAGGAAAAACAAATAAATTAAAAGGGGAGAGAAAGGGGTGGCTGATGTTGTATTTTAGTCTTTGATTGTGGCACCAATCGCTGCAATTCACCCATGTGACATGAATCTCTGTAATTCACAATATTGCTTTTCATTCACTGTTCTGGTAAGGAGGGCTAATGCTGGTGTTCTTCCCAGAGTAGCTGTTACACCATTTGTCAGATATGGTTTGCCGCTAATATCTGTTCCAACTGCTTTTTCAAGACCTAGAAACATAACTACAATAGAGGACCCAAAGGACATGGGTTTAAATGTTTTTTTGGGAAAACTCCACTTATCTGATACCTGAACTCCAATCTGAAGCATTCTGTGTCTCCAGTGGAAGACAGCCTCCCATACACCCTGAAGGTTCTTGTGCTATTTTCTCATGTGTAAAGAGAATTTGGATTATTGGAAATTTTTATTTTATGCTCAAGTAAAGAATTTAAGGATTATACATAATAATACCACCGAATGTATAAAATAGACATGTGAAATGCTGGAGAAAATATATACTCTAAAAATTTATTAAAAAATGTATATGGAATTTTATAAAATACTAAATGTAAAAAAAATTAAAGCTGTCAATAGTATAAAAAAGGAGACGCATAAGTTGATAACTGATATATGAAAACAAATATTCAATGAAAACAAATGTTCAACTTCAGTAATTATCAATGAAAGGGGAATTAAAAGAAAATGATAAAAAAAATTAATTTTCTTCTTCTAAGCCTATAAATGTCCATACCATAATGACCATAATCAGTTGGTTCAGGGTTGAAACCTCATCCAATTTGAGATAATAAATATCCGCTTAAAAACTTCGGTCTTGGTCTTGGGACTAAGACACCTAATATGCTTTTTCATAGATTTTTAAATCTTTAAGATGTAAAATTTAAAACTTTTGGCAGTCACAGTACACTCATGTGGAGAAAGGTGATTATATTATTTAAACAAAAAGTGGTTATTAACATGCAAAAAGAAACTGAGATAAGAATTGAGAAGGAGCTCTAAAAATATTTGATTTCTTGGTTTGCAACTTTTCAGAGTCTATAATAAAACTTGGTAGTTAAACTCTGTGTTGGATTCTACAACACAGAGCCTTCTCCTTTTGATTGAACAATGAAGGGGAACAGAGTATGCCTCCCTAAACTGGGTCACTTTGTCATGTGGATTAATTTGAACCAAAGGCAATCAAGGGCTAGCAGACTGGGGCGGGGGTGGGGGTGGGGGGGGGTGGGTGGGGGGACTTTTACCTCTTGGTTAACTGCCTAAGAGAATTTAGATAGGGGACCTATCCCAGAAAGAGAGCTATTAACAGAGATAACTTTTTATCTGAAAACTTTACCGGTCTAGCAAGGAAAATATCTGATTAACAAACTCCTCTTATCTTCCTGTTAATTGCCCTCCTCCTCTTGAAGCCCCAGGCTACTTTCCCATCCCTTATCTCAGGATGGCATATAAACCTCAATTGTGCGACTGCCTTTGGTCCTCATATTTTTATGGGGATTCTATAGGAACAAAATTAAATTTGCTTTCTCTTGTTGATCTGTCTGATGTCAGTTTAATTACTAGATCATCCAAAGAACCTAAAATGAAAAAAAAGGAAATTTTTTCTTCTTCTACAGTCACTTTAATTGAATTTCTATTTTTTTTTTGCAACAAAAAGAATTCAAATAATCAATTCTTAAAGGCAATTTTCAAATAATTATGGAGAAATATGATAGCATAAAATAATATCCACAACAGGGGCACCTGGTTGGCTCAGTCATTTAAGTCCTGGCCTCTTGATTTTGCTCAGGTCATGATCTCCCAATTGTGAGGTGGAACTCCACCTTGGGCTCATTGCTTGGGCTCATTGTCTCGAGATTCTCTCTCTCCCTCTTCCCCTCTGCCAGCCTCCCCCACCTGTATGCTTGTGCACATTATCTCTCTCTCTCTCTCTCTCTCTCTCTAAAAATAAATAAATCTTGGTGGCCTGGGTTGCTCAGTTGGGTAAGTGTCTGCCTTTGACTCAGGGTCCTGGGACCAAGCCCTACATTGGGCTCTCTGCTCAGCAGGGAGCCGCTTCTCCCCCTCACTCTCCCTTTGTGCTCTCTCTCTCAAATAAATAAATAAAATCTTAAAAAAATAATAAATAATAAAAATAATCTTTTATAAAATATCCACAGTATTAGACATTTTTTTTAAAAAAGGATGTTAAAAATTTGGCAGAATTTGATAAAAATTTATTTAAAAACATTTGCATATTAAAGTTTGCATATTAAAGTTTACATGAATTAATAATGATATTTTATTGATGACTGTCTCTAGGTATGGGATAAAGTATAATTTTATCCATTACATATTTTATATATTACCTTTGTTAATTATTATTTACATAAAATATTGACATATAAGGATGTAAGTTATTAATTTAAATATAGTCATCTCAGGAGTACTACTTGATTCAACACAAAATTCAGACTGCCTGGAACAGTGAAAAGTGAGAATGTTCTTCCAACATGATCATAATTTTTTTCCAAAAGTTGATGGAAGGAAAGTTGACAACTGTGTCTCTGAGAAATTCAGAACCTCTTCTCTTCTAAATCACTGATGGAAAGCAAATTTCTTTGAGACCAGAGACAAAGATATGTTATTGTGAACCTAATGTCTCATTTATTAAATGAAAGGTTCACTTGGCACCAGAATTTCAAGGGTAATATTAGGAAGAATAATAATTTTTCTTAAGGTACTTCTGAATGCTTTGCTCTTTTAATTACCACATATTTTACCCTGGAGATTATGAACAGAGATGAATGTAGCTAAAAAGTTTTCTAAGTGATTATTATCAGCCATCTTCCGTAACTAGGAAAACCCGAATAATGTTCACAGCAAAGGATTAATTTTGAGTGACCAGTTTAGGTAATTTTTAGAAACCAAAATTTGTACAATACACTGCAATTAACTAACAATAAATAAATAAATAAATAGACCCAAAGACTATTAGAATTCTCATTTGAGTTTTTCATTGTTAAATTTATATTTTTAAAGCTCTTATCACAAATTGATACTCTATATATGAATATATGTGTATAGGCATTTATATACATATATATATATACATATATATTATGCATATATAAGTATATGTACATTTATACATACATATAAATATGTGTATAGTATGTGTACACATTATACATATATATTGTATATATGTCATATATATACACACACATATGATTCATTACTTTCACTATTCTTACCTTTATGAGATTATGAATTCCATGATAACAAAGATTGTTATGCATGTTGCTTACCACACTTCCCTATCACCTCTCACGTTTCACAGAAATTTGTCTTATTGAATATTTGTTGATTAACTGAAATTATATTCCTACTTCTGTATTTTAATATTCCTTGAGCATATCTTATTCAACCATTCTTACACCATTCTCATTCAACATATTCTTTAACTTTTGCCTTCCTAATTTCTAAAATTCTCTTTTGTAATTATTTCTCTATTTACCAAAAGAATCTAAACCTCTGTGCTCATTAGTGTTTAATAGTCTCTTCAGTTCCACTTCATTATCTCAAAGTTAATTCTGGCAATAAATGAATATATGTTGTTCTGACAAACACATACTATCTTTATAAAGCTTTGCAATCTTTTATTCTTATATCTTTAGGATTTATTATGTAAAAAAAGTTGTCTAGCTAGTATTTTCTTGCACCAAAGGATTCATTAGAATATCATTATAGTACACATATATATTGTCTGTTATTTTGTTTTTGTGATGCATACTGAGTGTCAAGCTGTTTTTCTTAGTCTGATATCTGGAATGTTCCTTAGAGTTTTAATAACACCACTGTCGATAGAAAAATCAGGTAGAACAGCTGAGTGCTGCTGGGTTTGGTGTACTGCCAACTGGACAAGTTACCATCATGTTTACCTCTGTGCTCTGTTGCCAGGCTCAGTGGTGCCCTTTTCAGTAAATAGAAGATGATTATCAAATTCCTTTACTAAAAATGCACACTTTTCCTTTGGAATAGGTAATGCACTTGGGTTCCTTACTATTTTGTATGTTTTACAAAAAAATTTTAAAAATTATTTATAAAAGTAACAACACTGGATTATGAATTCTTGTGTTTAATGCTATTTCAAGATACCTTGTGTATAGAAAACTGGTGCTTTTAGTCAAATGAAATCTGTAAAATGTGTAGACCTTTCTCATTTTGTTTTGTTTTTATTTTAGTGCTGGTATTGTTTTACTTTGTTTTGTTTTACCGCCAACAAAATTGAGAAACTGTTAAAAAGAACTATTCATTAAAGCCACATTAGCAGAAATTAGTGAATGACTAGTTTATTTTTGAGTCACTTGATACTTTCTTTTAGAATAGAAATCTATTTTCAAATAACCAATTGGCATGCAATCTTCGCTGTGCTTAATTTCATACATAATAAAGTCATCTAATAAAAATAGAGATAATTTTACTCTTTAGGAAAATAAATGCATATCTATGGAAATTATGGATACAGTATCAAGATACAAATTCAGCCTGATGAGATAGAAACTCAAATAAAAAAGGACTGAACAGGACTGAACAAAATATAATTGTTCTCCTTTTTCTCACTAAAAAACTAAGATAATATGGCTTTACATATTTCCTGTGGCCCATTGTTCTTCTCTTTTTACAAATCCATCCCTAGAATTCTGCCTTAATCTGCATAATGTAAAGTCCTTGGTCATCATGTCCATATTCTAGCTAGAAGCAAAAGTTAAAGTCTTTAGGAGGACTGAAAATCTCAGAATCTGATCGTGGAAGTTGTTTTATTACAATATATGTTAAATTCACAATCTATTTAGGTCATTACGTGAAAGGGGGAGCATGTATAGAAAATCCCAAGAAATGGAGAAGGGACTTTTTTTTTATGTTTTTGTCAGTAATGTGAATTCTAAATACCATTGACTCTTCCTTGGAAGGAGAAAAAACAACTTCTCTATTCTGAATAAAGTATATATACTTCGCAAAGTATGATTTTCAAGTGGACTGAATTAACTGATATAGCACATTGGACAGTGAACCTGGATTTCATGTGCTGGTTAATTCAGCAAAAGGTAGGTCTTACTATTTAGTCAGCTAGTTGATTGAATTTGCATTTAGCTGCCGCCTATGTGAGTTTAAGCTACAATGCGAAATAGTCTTTAATAAATGTAAAGATTACCAAGTGTTAAGAAGATAGAAAAAATGAAGCAGAATTAAAGTGCTCTACCCAGTCATCAAATATGTGTCTGACAGGCCTCAGACAATATGTACGGTCACTGAGTATGCATTGGTGAGAGGAGTGTCAGTCTTTCTGCAGTGTACCACAGGGTTTGTCCTCCAAAGGGCAGAATTAAGACAGGAGATGCCGCTATGGAGATGTACTGTCTAATTTGAATGAATATGGCAGAATTCCAGAATGTCAGAGAGAAAGCAGTAGCAATTAATTTCCGGTATCAAGAAGAAGGTGATGACCATAATCAGTATCTAGGTAAGAATAGCATTCAGGATGGTTAACAAACAGGGATCTTTGGTATGGTTAAAGAATTTGTAGGGCCCACATCTAAAGATGTCTGTTAGCTACCCTATGACTCAGCAATTGCACAACTGGGTATTTACCCTGAAGATACAAATGTAGTGATCTGAAGGGGCACGTGTACCTGAATGTTTATAGGCAATGTCCAAAATAGCCAAACTATGGAAAGAACATAGATGTCCATCAACAGATGAATGAATAAAGAAGATGTGGTATATATATACAGTGGAATACTATGCAGACATCAAAAGAAATGAAATCTTGCCATTTGCAATGACATGGATGGAACTAAGGGTATTATGCTTAGCAAAATAAGTCATTCAGAGAAAGACAACTATCATATGATTTCCCTGATATGAGGAAGTTGAGAAGCAATATGGGGGGTTTGGGGGGTAGGAAAAGAATAAATGAAACAAGATGGGATCAGGAGGGAGACAAATCATAAGAGACTCTTAATCTCACAAAACAAACTGAAGGTTGCAGAGGGACGGGGGTAGGAGAGGGTGGTGGGGTTATGGACATTGAGGAGGGTATGCTTTATGGTGAGTGCTCTGAAGTGTGTAAACCTGGCGATTCACAGGCCTGTACCTCTGGGGCTAATAGTACATTATATGTTAATAAAAAAATAATAAAATAAAGTCAAAGGAAAAAAATAATGAAAGAAATAAAGATGCCTGTCTTAATTTGGATTCCCTAAAGCCTAAGACTGAGAAAATCTTACGTACCAATTCTTTATCAGAGGATGCAATCTCAGGGAAACAAAAATGATGGAAAAAAACACAAAGTAAAAATGCCCATTTTACCACTTCTAATCAGTATTCAAGGATTTTGCTAGACATCCTGACAAGTGCAATACTAAAGACAGAGAAATACTGTAACAATCATAAAAGAGTTAATAAATCTGGCATTATTTACAGAAGAAAATATGTATAATAGAAGAGATCCAAGGCCTGAGAACCAAGATATACAAATGTTTAAAGCTTGAGGCATTTTGGAGAAACAGAAGAGGAACTGGAGAAGGAATAGACAATAAGTAGGAGGGAAAGCAGGACCATATTCTTATGGGATTTTTTTCTCTGTTGGTGCCCACAGTTCTTGGTCATGCTGCTTCAAAAAATGAAGAGTTGGACCAGACAGAGTGGTGGGCAGCAAAGCAAGGTTTATTGACTGATAGCAAAGTGACAGTACAAAGCTCTCGAGGAGGGAGGGGACCCGAGAGGGTTGCCACCAGAGTTTCTAAGTCTAGGGGTTTTAATGGGCTTGTTGGGGAGCCTGCTTTAATCTGATGAACCCTGCCTACACTTGTCATCCAATCAGTTTTTTGTCACTGAGAAAGGATTAAGGTGTCCTTCCAGAATGGCGTAAAATCCTTTTAAGGGTGGTTTCCTCTTAGGATGGGGGTCCACTGGTCTCTTAGGATGGGGGGCCCCTTGTCCCTGCCTGCCTTCCAACTTTCCTTCATCAGTATGAGATCTACTAATATAACTGAAGCATAGGTTTCAAAGAGAAAGCAAGATCAACACAAATGCTGTTTATATTTCAATGATATTGAGGGTTTTATGAAGATGGAGGTATGAAATATATAAAAAATTTTTTTTCTGGAGTAGTGGGGCAAAAGTCTGAATGGCAGGGGTTGAAGAAAGAACAGGTGGGAGCAATGAAAGCAGTGAGAATCAAGGTCAGTATGCAATTTATTGCTTAATACAGGCAACTTTCATCCTGGAAAAAACCTGTATCAGATGATCAGCACATCTAAGCTGTGACTTAGATAACAGATTTGTGATTTGGCTCCAGTACAGTACAAAATTCTTTCGATGAGTTTTACTGGGAAAAAAAAAAAACAATAGTGGGGAAGGTATGTGCTATGGTGAGTGCTATGAAGTATGTAAACCTGGCAATTCATGGACCTGTACCCCTGGGGCTAGTAATACATTATATGTTTATTAAAAAATAAATAAAAATAAATAAAAATTTAAAAATTATACAAAAAAAGACTTATAGACTTTTGATACAGGAAAAAAATCTCAACTCATTCGATCACAAGAGTAATAGTGAAAAATATATTATGCAGTTACATTTTTGTAAGACTTTTTGTTTTGTTTTGCTTATAAGAACTTTTCCATTAAATTGATTGTCTACCCTTAAGAAAAAAAAAAAAAGAAAGAAAGAAAAAGAAACACGGTGGCAACAGAAGTGAGTGGTGGGATCCAGACACATTTGTTTTGGTTTGTTATTTGTTTTCAAATGGATGAAATGGATTTTCATCTCTCAAATGGAAAAGTACATGTTTGTTTGCTGATGGAGATGCACCTGAAAGGGGGAAGAGTTATAGATCTATGGCAATAGGTAGAATTGCTAAGGCATTTTCAGGAGACGTAAAGAAAGGTCAGATCTAGTGGACAAAACAATATTCACTGGATAAGGTGTAAGCATTAATAATCTACCTATAATAATAGGAGAAAATGTGGAATGTTGGGCATAGGTACTAGGTAGAAAGATGTGGTGGTGAAGACCTACAGAAGTTCTCAATTAAACGTGAATTAAAGTCATCATCCAAAAATAAAAATGGTAGATAAAATAAAGCTCTTTATCACTATGAAATAGATAGGCTTAATGAAGTCAGTAAAGTTTTAATTAAGAAGATCAGAAATGTAATCAACCATTAAACATTAAAACCTGGTGCACATTATAAAACATATCACATTTTCTATCATTTGAAGGAAAAAATGAAAATATAATAACAACAGAAATAATAATGTAAGTTAGCATACTTTTATGGCAAATAATATATTGATAGCTTTCCTAAAGAGAATTCTTTTGAAAGCTATAAGGAAGTGGTGCCTGGGCAGCTCAGTTGCTTAAACATCTGCCTTCAGCTCAAGTCATGATCTTGATGTCCTGGGATAGAGCCCCTCCCCCCACACCCTACACCACTGTGGGGCTCCCTGCTCCATAGGGTGTTTGTTTCTCCCTCTTCCTCAGCTGATCCCCCTACCACCTCTCCCGACTCATGTGCACTCTCTCTCTCAAATAAATAAATTAAATATTTTTAAAACTATAAGGAAAATGAAAATATTGCTATAAATACATGCATATTACATGAATGATGTTATTGATATAATTTCAAAGGGCTACTAAGTATATTACACAATCAGTAGTAAAGAAAACACTTTAAAATTAAACAGGCTATTTGCCTATTTAATCAACAATAATCTTCTAATAAATTACTTTGGTCAGATTATGTAAACATACACACACACAACTCACAAGTTGCTGGTAGGCAATTAAACTTGAGAAAAAAGTTCTGAAAATTTAGCAATAGCATTCATAATTTTTGATCCAATAATTTTTCTTTAGGATTTTGAACCTAAGTAAGTAATCTGAGATGCACACAACTATTTATCTTTAAGGAAATTATATATAACACTTTCTAAAATTATGAAAAATTAGAAAAATAATAAATGTTTAACAGTAGAAGATAAGTTAAACAACTGTATATCAATATTTCAGATTATTCTACAGTTTTGAAATACTTAATGACATGGAAAAAGGCTTATAAAATGTAATGGACTGATTCATGTCTCCATAAGACATATATGTTGAAGTCCTAACTGCTGTATACTTCAGGATGTGACTATATTTGGAGAGGGCCTTTAAAGAAGTAATTAAGGTTAAATGAGATAATATGGGTGACTCTAATCTGATATTACTAGTGTCATAAAAACTTAGGGAGGGATGCCAGGGAGATATACAGACAGAGAAAGAGCCATGTGAGGACACAGAGAGAAGGTGACCATCTGCACATCAAGGAGAGAGGGCTCAGAAGAAATCAAATCTGCCAACACTTTCATCTTAACTCTCTAGCCTGCAGACTATGAGAAAATAAATTTCGACTGATTGAGCCACCTAGTCCGGTATATTTTGTTATGGGGGCCTGAGCAAACTAACAGATATGTCCATTTTTAAACTTTAAAAAAAATGTTAACTATACCAATAGTATAATTACACCTTTAAAAATAGATTACTTATTCTATTTATCTGATGTCTAGATCATTGAAACAAAGGAAAGAAGGAAAGGAAAAAATGTACACAGATTTACAAAATATATATCAAGATAGGAATTAGAGATGGGTTATAAGTTGTTGTTTCATCTTTATCCTAAAACATTACATGAGTAAAATATTGATGTTTATATTAACATATACAACCATTTTTAAGACAAAATATACCTTTCCTTGTAACACAATTCCTTTTAAGTTACAGTAATGCCAACCTCCTCTATACATCACTGATTTGGGAGGGAGGTTTGTTTTGTTTTGCTTTCAGTGTCACACATTTAAGGACAGATCACCATAATAGTAAAAGACACCAAAACAGTGTTTCAGTTAAAGCCGTAGAGATGATATCCTGAAAACATGAAAATATTTACTATGCTGTGATGTGTAGTAGATGAGAAAGCTATCAAAATGTGAGTTCTAAATAGTTCTTCTTCTGTTTTAGTTGAGGGGAAATACTCTAATCAAGAACATTCATATTCCATTTCGAATGCTTCACTCAACTCAGATTTCTTATAACGTCAGTTAGCTCTGAAATATTTACCTAAAAATGTCTTTGTGTGTTTTAAAAAAAAAAAAAAGATAAAGAAAAGAAAAGTCTTTATTTGCAGTGTATTAGTATGCTTTTCATATTTTGGTCACCAGTACAAGTGAGCAGTCTCTATATACACTTGGTTACTGAATATATTGGTGTGATCCCACATAAACACACAGTGAAAATGAAAAAAATGACAAAGCATTTCTAGGTTGTGTATCTTTAGCAATCTCCATTCTTTCATTTATATTTGTGTTCAGACAAACAGCTTTGACATATAATAACAGGCACATATAACCGTGCTGAAACTGCCACTAAACATCAAAGAGAGATTGACATTGAAGGTAAAATTAGGTTTGGGGATGGTCCAAGATGGCTTCAAGGGAAAGGTCAAGGCAAAATTCAAGTAAACCAAGGAAACATCACCAGGTTATCAGATCTATGCATGAGTCTTAGGAGGTTATAAATGAATCAACATCATTGTCTTCTAGGAGGGCAGTCCAGTTGTTTTATCAGGTCTAAGACACTGGCCAGAGACAGGTCATGATTACAGGATTAGGAATAAAGAGAAGAATTAGTACCCCTATAAAAATGCCTGGAATAATCTTCTAAGAAAATGATACTACGATTCTCACAAGTGTGTGAAAATGCTTTCAGGTATAGATGCATGATTGATGACCATGTTTTTCAGTGTGAGAATATAATTAGAACACTCTTCAGCATTCCCTGAGATTTGCTTCATATTCAAAAATATAAAAAGTGAAAAAAATATATAAAAAGTGAAAGAGAAACACCTTGATATTTTATTATATTTTGAGGAGCTTCTGTTATTAACTTGAAATTGCTCCTCCTATTTTACATCCTAAATTAACTTGAAAAAAAAAAAGGTAAAAATGAATAGGGAAAGCAAATAACCCAAATAGTCAAATTGCATTTAGTTAAAGATTGAACGAGCATTTCTCCTATTTATAATAAAGTAAGCTCCATAGCTTAGTCTAGAATTCTTTTTGAAGATGTGGCACCTGACAGTCCCATCACTCTAAAGCACTGTTTTATGAGGTGTCTATATTTAATAATAATAGTTCTTTGGACACTCATAATCCTTTTTGTGATTTACTGTGGTTATCCCTCACACCACCTGTGCATGATATTAATTAAGAACTGGGGAGACAGTGTTATAAAAATGAAAAATTTCCTTTGTCATCAGGAAAAAAAAAAGCACTAGGTGAGCTCTTTGTTCATCAGAGTTTCGTGATGCTCCGACTACTTGTCCCAAGGCTAGCATTTTATATCTCCACAACTTGAAGTAGTATAGCTGAAAGGTAAAACTTGCAAGTTCAATAGTCAGCTCAAATATGGAATCCTATGTTTCTGTCCATTTGAATTAAATGTACCTAGAGACATCGCTGTGGTTTGTGAATCCTTTCCAGCCCAAGATCAAAATACATAGCATAGACCTAGCAAGACCCAGTGCTAGCTGTCAATCTACGAAATAGTCCATTAGTATCTGTCGCTTTGGATTAACTGACCGCTTTTATGTTCATCATGTTTTTAAGCACACCAAATTACAGATGGATTTATAGATGGATTAAATGCTTTTTTAATTTTCAGAAAACATCCATTTAGACAAGTTTATATATTAAAAATATTTTCTCCATATTAAAAAAATTATCTATATTAAAAAAATATTTTTCTCCATATTAAGCCCCATAAAATGGCCTTTTGCATGACAAATATTACCTAAAATGAAATAACAGGTTTAAAGTTTCTAGTTTCTTACAATTTAAGAAATTAAAAAAAAAAAAAACCTGAAATAGGAAATCATTTGAAATAAATTTTATCAATTAACTTTGATTATTTATTAATACTGCTTTTTAAATACATACTTCTGAGCATTTTACTCCTCCAAACTGCAACAGGGGTCACTGTGTTCTGTGTTGCCTTCAAATTCAAAGTAAAATAGATTTTTGTTTTCAAGTTACACTGAAGTATGTAGAAAGATAATTAATCTCTTCTTTACTCCCCTTTAATTCCCTACCCCTACAATAATTACTGTTAACACTCTGATGCATAATTTTCTACTTTTTCTATGTATATGCAAAAGTAAAACATACCTATAACACATGTATTGGGCTTTTTAAATTTGCATTTTTTAACAAAGAGGATTTTGTTAAATTTTAAATTCAATTAGCCAACATATAGTACATCATTAGTTTCTGATGTTCAGCAATTGCGTAAAATACCCAGCACTCAACACATCACATGACCTCCTTAATTCCCATCACCCACTTACCCCATATCCCCACCTGCCTCCCCTTCCGTAACACACAGTTTGTTTCCCAGAGTCAAGAGTCTCTCATGGTTTGTTTCCCTCTCTAATTTCTTCCCATTCATTTTTCTCTTCTTTCCCCTATGATCCTTTGTACTATTTCTTATATTCCACATATGAATGAAACTACATGATAACTGTCTTTCTCTGATTGACTTATTTTATTTAGCATAATATCCTCCAATTCCATCCACATTGATGTAAATGGTAGATATTCATCCTTTCTGATGGCTGAGTAATAGTCCATTGTAAATATGAACCACACCTTCTTTATCCATTCATCTGTTGAAGGACATCTCAGATCTTTCCATAGTTTGGCTATTGTGGCTATTGCTGTCATGAACTTTGGGATGCAGGGACCCCTTCTTTTCACTACATCTGTATCTTAGGGGTAAACACTCAGTAGTGCAATTGTTGGGTCATATGGTAGCTCTATTTTTAAATTCTTGAGGAGCCTCCATACTGTTTTCCAGAGTGACTGTACCAGCTTGCATTCCCACCAACAGTGTAAGAGGGTTCCCCTTTCTCCACATCCACACTAAAATTTGTTGTTTCCTCACATGTTAATTTTAGCCATTCTGACTGTGTAAGGTGGTATCTAATTGAGGTTTTTTGATTTTTATTTCCTCGATGACGTGCTGTTCAGCATTTTTTTTCATGTATCTGTAGGCCGTTTGTATGCATTCTTTGAAAAAATGTCTGTTCATGCCTTCCACCCATTTTTTTGACTGGATTATTTGCATTTTAACAAGAATAGGATCAAACTATATATAATGTCATGAAAAACTTTTACAGTTAATATATTCAAAGGATTCATTTTTATAGCTGCATAATATTCTATCTTATTATGGAATAATAATGCATTTCCTATTGATTTGTAATCAATTTGTAACAATGCTGCAAAATAAACCATGTATGTGTGCATGTGAGTGTGTGTATTCATATCTTTACTTATTTATGTAGATTATATTAATTAGGTAGCAATAGCTTGGTCGAAAGTACATACATTATAATAGATTCAACAAATAATTTCCATAATTACTGAGGTAATTTACATTTCTACCAAAATAGTATGAAAAACTTCACTTATATTCATATATAGTAAAGTCAAAGAGATATTTTTTTAAAAAATTCCATGCTGTTTAAAAAGTGAGAATTGGTATGGTAGCATGGAATTTATTATTATAAGTTGAGAGAATTTAATAAAAAAGTACTAGTTTCAAAATAGTGATATAATAATTACCTAAAAATCTTATCACAAGGCTTTTGGGGAGTAAGAGATGTAAAGCACTCAACGAACAGCAGATGCTCTAGGTTGGTTTCCCTGGAAAGAAGACCTTAAAATGAAAATTTCTAACTAGAAATTTTATTATGGTGTGCTCTTAGAATTGACAGCTGTGGGGGAGGTAAGGAAGCAGGAATAGGCAGAAGGAGAAGGTGGGCTACCAACCAATTTCAGCATCTTGGCTAAGTACACAGGGAGCTCTGGTGCTTGGATAGTCCTGTAGCATTCTCTCAGACTGGGACAAGGGAGTAAGGCCTTTAGAGCCCTAAATCAATAGTCATTACATGCATAGTACCTGTGAGAAAGTATATGTGTGACCTTGGAAGAGTCAACTCTCTTCAGAGGCAGCTTTTTTCAATGAATGACAATTGTTGGAGTTGAAGGAAGGGGGTCTCAACTGGGGATGGACAGCCTTCAGTGCCTCTAGTAGCAGGGATATGAGAACTTAGATACTAACAGATGAGATAGTGGGGAGAAGGGAGGAAGAATCTGGGTGGCATACCACATGATCTATTTTAAATGTAATTAGCATCAATTTTTCTGACACTTTTAAAAAAATATAAATGTGCCTAAGAAAGTTTGGAAAATGTAGGAAACACAACATTTAAAAATTTTATATCAATCACAATCCCACAATACCATGAACATTTTTTTTTTTTAGATTTTATTTATTTATTTGACAGACAGAGATCACAAGCAGGCAGAGAGGCAGAGAGAGAGAGAGGGGGAAGCAGGCTCCCCTTGGAGCAGAGAGCCCAATGTGGGGCTCGATCCCAGGACCCTGAGATTATGACCAGAGCCGAAGGCAGATGCTTAACCCACCGAGCCACCCAGGCGCCCCTACCATGAACATTTTGGTATATGTCTTTCTAATATTTTTTAAGCATATATGTTTTCTAGAATATTTATTCTCTGGAATAATGGTATACTAGAAAAATTGTTCTGTAGTCCATTTTTTTTCATAATGTGAATATTTTCTCATGTAAATAAATATTATTTTAAGAGTTTAAAAAAAAAAGTACTAGTTTCAGATAAATTTTACACCTTAGATAAAATTTTATTTTACAATTTAAATTTTATCCAAATGTGAAAATTCTGCACTATAATAACATGTTTAAAAGTTAAGAAGGCAAAAGTAATTTTATTCCTTTCCTAGTATGAGTTCTGGAGAAAGGAATGGGAAACATTTTTGGACACGACTCATCTGAACTGAAAAATTGAGACCAAAAACATTGATCTGTATATTCTCACAATTTGATGATAAATAAATCATAACAAGGAGAAATGACATTTAAAACAGGTAAATACAAAATTATGCACAATTAGAATAAAAACCTGAATAAAATAATACTAGCAGCAGCTTTGTTGATGTCAATTACTTTATTGGAATGATATTTCCTGTGGAGCAGCTTTCAAAATTCTTCTTTAAAGTGCTAATAGAGGGTTTCTCAATTATAATAGAGCAGTTTGATTATAATTATAGAACTTTGGATAGGAAAATTCAGACAGAGGTCATCAAATTTATAATTGGAAGATAATTGTATTTGACATTGCATTGAATTCAATAAGGATAATTATTGTCATTAAAATGACATTAAAACCATTAAACCTTGTAATTTTAAAGGCATAATATTCAAATTGGAATATTTTGAGCATTTTTCCTGCATGTTATTTTTTTTCTTTTTAAATCAATATATACAAGAGTATAGAAACACATTTACTTATTTCAGGATATTAAAATTATGTCAACAATTTTATGAAATTTGAGGTTAATAAAAACTGAGTAGTCACTGCGATCCAAACATTCATTCTTTTACTACAACTTAAATGAAATTTAATAGACTCTTGTCTTGCTTATGCTTTTCATGCTATACTATGTCTGTTTTTGAATAGTAAAAGTAAATATGATATTTTAAAAAGTAAATATGATATTTAAACATAGTTAAATCTTTCTCTTGCCTACATTTGCTATCAATATGAGACTCTACTTGTTCTCAGAATTAGCACATCTTTAAAATAACAATTGAAAATGTAATAAAATAGTGTTAATAGGTATGACTATAATACTTCTGGATATGATAGGTGAGCAGAGATACCCATCCAGGTCCAAAGTGAAATAATGAACGTGCTATAAAAACACAAGGGAGAGTGGAAAAGTCTGTGTCATTGTTTAGAAAATTTAGACAGATGTGATTCAGAGACCATCAACTTCAGAGTAATTTCTGCTAAAAATGGAAATGGAGCCACAATGAAAGAAGCACTGAAAACTGAATCATTCTTTTTCATTCTAAAAAAGTGATTCAACATGAGAAGATATAAATTAGATTTGTATACAAACTCTATAAGTAATTTAGAAGGACCAAGAGTAGGTCAGAGTATGAACTCTGTGAAAGTCTCTAAACATATCACTTAGACAAATTTTCAGCTGGGCCACCTGGGTGGCTGAGTTGGGTAAGCATCTGCCTTTGGCTCAGGTCGTGATCCCAGAATCCCAGGATGGAGCCCCACACTGGGGTCCCTGCTCAGTGAGGAGTCTGCTTCTCCCCCTCCCTCTGTCCTTCTCCCTTCTCCTTCTCTCTCTCTTTCTCTCTCACACATACACACACTCCCTCTTAAATAAATAAATGAATAAAACCTTTAAAAATGCCAGAAAAAGAGAATAATTTCCAAAAATGTATAGCAAATGTATTTGAGAAGATTTATCCTCAAAGCTGCAAAAGCCAAGCAAAGATTATCTACACACAGTGCTAATTTGGTAGGGTTGTTCCTAGCTGTGTCAAATCTTTTAAGTATGGGAAGCAGAATTGTCCAGCAAGCCAGATAAACTTGTTATAACTTGCACAGTTAAAATACGGTAAACTGATTACTAGAGTATGTGTTGTTCCTGCAGAAACTATTGTTATTACCTCTTCATTATTGAGGGCTTAGGGTCAGCTTCATAAAACACCATTTTAAACTTGACAAAATTTTATGATTCCTTTGTTTAAAGTCTAGGTAAGCAATAGACAAACATCAAGGTCCTAGATTACTTATATCTTATGGGTTTTCTATCTTCAACATGTGGCATCCATTTCCTCATCCATAATAAATGTTTCAGCTGCCACCATCAATTCCAGAAGCAGAAAGGAGCAAGCAAATCAAGACAAGGGTGAACTCCCTCTCTTGAAAGGTAAGACCCAGAAATAGCA
The DNA here is from genome assembly GCF_022355385.1 of Mustela nigripes. Taxonomy (NCBI): domain Eukaryota; kingdom Metazoa; phylum Chordata; class Mammalia; order Carnivora; family Mustelidae; genus Mustela; species Mustela nigripes. The sequence continues at coordinate 253,326,824 of NC_081557.1, read as the reverse complement.
CTATTTTATTTTATTGTGGTAAGAACACTTAACATGAGGTCTACCCTTTTAAATTTTTAAGTGTGCAATACATTATGTTGTCTATCAGTACAATGTTGTACGGCAGATTTTTAGAGCTCATTCATCTTCCTTAACTGAAACTTCCTGACAGGATACTTTGAGAAACTTAAAAAAAAAAAAAAAAAAAAAAAAAAAAAAAATTCGCCCAAATCAACAGGTATTACAGACATGCCTGATGGCAAATACATTCCTTAACTTCTGGCCCAGAGAGGCTACTAAAAGTTTAACCTACAAATCCTTTACAAAAAGGATTTTACAAAAAGCAGATTCTAAAGGATCTATATGATCACATTCATTGTTCTTGCTGAACTTATGTAAATAATTAGGCCAAGTTTGTTAAAACTGGACATATAGGAATTTATTAAGAATCTCCATATGCAGAGGCTTCTTACCAAGGATACTACCCTACAAAGTCAGTACAAAGAGCTGAGTTAAAAACTGTTCATTGAGCCCTGCAGATGTATTCTGGACCATGTAACCTATATACAGACAGCCATATGTCTCTCTGCCACAGGCTTATGTGCTTACCAATGATGAGGAATTATATCACTTGTTTTCTAGCATTCAGCAACTTCTGAGATCTAGACAAGCTCCGATCTTTTTTTCCCATATATGAGCCCAACTAAATTACCAGGTCCTTTATCTAAAGGCAATGATTTCGCGGATATGATTACTCATGCATATGTAATTGATGTCACTAATAAACAAATGGCTCTACAAAGTCATGCTAAATTTCATCAAAATGCGTCAGCCCTACGCCAACAGTTTCAAATAACTAGAGAAAAAACTCGTCAAATAGTCAAAAACTGTCCTGCCTGTCTAATTCATTATCCATTACCCACATATTTGGTAAAACTTAGAGGATTGATGCCTAATCACTTATAACAAATGGATGTAACACTGTTCCCTACTTTTGGCCATTTAATATATATACATGTCTCTATTAACACATTTTCAGGTATTGTACACACTACTGCACACTCAGGAGAAGCTTTTGTAAATGTACAAAATCACCTCTTTTCCGCCTTCTCCCAAATGGGGACTCCAAAAGCCATCAAAACAGACAATGGCTCAGCATACAATTCAAAAGCCTTTCAAAAATTTTGCCAAACCTTTCAGTTGAAACATTCAATGGGCATCCCCTATAATTCTCAAGGACAAGCCATTGTCAAAAGGACTAATGGAATCCTTAAATCATATCTCAAAAATTAAAAGAGGGGGAGATACTACAGGGGACAGTGAAATATTCTCCTCATATGCATTTAACTTTAACTCTTTGTGTTTTAAATTTTTTGAACGTTGACGATATAAGTCGTACAGCAGCTGAGCGATTTTGGCATCCAGATTTCTCTCCTCTCCCTTATGCTAGGTGGAAAGACCCCCTGACGGGCACTTGGAAGGTTCCTGATCCTGTCCTCCACAGAGGACGTGGTTTTGTTTGTGTTTTTCCTCAGGATGAAGATACCCCGCACTGGCTTCCAGAAAGGTGGTGCTAAATCCTCGCCTCTCCAGCAGAGGATGGCTCGCCTCACGCTGAACGGCTAAGGCAGACGAAGAAGGAGAAGATGTCTCCCCCGCTACAACCAGGGCTTGATAAGGGATCTCCTGAACCAGGCTCTGGAAATAGCAAATCAGACCCAACCCAATGAAGCATTGGTCACTATATTATTAACATTATAAGCTATGGTTGGCCTCCCTCGTAGTGAGGCCACAGCTTATTGGGCATATTTACCTGATCCACCCACTATAAGGCCTGTCACTTGGGAGGATCCCACTTCTCGGGTGCGTACTAATGGCACTAGTTATTTTGGGGGAAGTAGTGCTGATGGTATAGAATCTGCAGAGCATTTTATTAACTGAACAGGCTTAGCGGCTCAAGTACCCATATGCTTCCAGTTGCTCTCTTCTGACTATAGCCTCATCAAGGGATGTGTGATAGTGCAGTCTAGGTCCCATATAGTTACTTATCTTGTAAGAGATATAGTAGGTGGGGTTAATCGGTCTAATCCTGTGATAGGGGTGGAAAAATGGACTGCTTATGGAGTCGTGGGAAGTAAGACTCCTAATGTCCCTCAGAAAAGTATGCGCCCTCCTGGTTACCCCTATTGCCCTCATCAGTTAAATTATCCCTACCCAGGCCCTATGTGGATGATTTGTCTCCAAGAGAGGCCTATGATCATTTCTCCTCATGGTGTTCCTGATTTCTCTATTACAGATTGGTCAAGGAAGACAAGAGAAGAACCTCTGCGAGAACACCTTTCCACCTAATCGGCCAATGCATAATGTAACCATCCCAGGTGGGATCTTCTCTACAGCTGGAGGAATGTTCCATTCAGAACTGTGGAAGTTAGTTGCTGCTATGGGACCTCTTGGAGTGCAAGAAGCTAGGAGTGGCTACATCCCCACTATGGACATCAATTTAACCTTATGGGCGTGCATCCCAAGGCCTTTCTTGTTAGTAGTAGGTTCAGGAACCATAAATTCTATCTCCTCTTCAGGAACCATAAATTCTATCTCCTAACAAGTGAGGGGAACACTTGTTATATAACATCAGACATAACAATTGTGTATTGACTAACTGTTTGCCTGTAACATTGCCTTTACCGAGCACTGGTCCCACAATAATGTTTGTAACTATGCAACCCCCATATATGCTATTGCTTGCAGAAATAGGACCATGGTATGCTAACTATGGTTATCAATTTGCTCTCAAAATGCAGCTACAACTTAGATGGATCAAGAGCTTTTTAGGCTTACTGATAGCTAGAATAGCTGTGTTAGTAGCCCTTATAGCTATGGCTACAGTAGCCTCAGTAACTCTGTCCCAAAGTGTTCATACTGCCGAACATGTAAACAATTTTGCAAAAAATGTCTCCTATGCCTTAGCTACACAAGAACATATTGATAAGAAAATTCTTAGCCGCTTAGACGGGTTAGAAGAAACAATAGAATATTTAGAAACCCAATTGTCTATCCTCAAAACTCAAATGTCCTTGGTCTGTCATGGAGGATTTCAACATATCTGTGTAACTCCGTTAAAGGCAAATAATATTACATGGGACCGAGTAAAAAGATATCTGCAGGGGATATGTTATCATACCAATGTTAGCCTTGATTTAGCAGACCTGCAAAAGGATATTTCAAGCATCAGCCAGTCTCATTTGGACTTAGTTAGTCCTGCTAAAGTAGTATCATATATTTTAAGTAGCCTGCATGGGTTTAATCTCAGGAATTTAGTGAAATATTTATTCTGGCTGTTCATTGGACTTTTTATTGTTTTGTTTACTTTCATTTTGATTTGGTGCATTGTACAAATCCGTGCAAGACAACATAGGTTTCATATGAAGGCTCAAATGTATTTCCTAGATCTAAAAACAAAGAAAGGGGGAGATGTAGGCAGCCACAGACCCAGCTAGAGGCGAGGGATCAAACCAGGCCCTGACTCGTGCCTCCTAAATATCAGTTGAGTTGCGCTTGAGAAAGATCCTGAGCTATGGACCCTAAGACTCGCTGAGGTGACTGCCTGCACGTATTAGAGGCAAAACTGGGTTGTGCATTTAACTGTTATAAGATTATCCTGTACTTGCTCAGATTATAAATTGCACCATTGTAAGCTCGTGGATTGCTAGTTAAAGATTAGCTAAGTAGACAAAAGTTACTGGCGTCAGAAGATCCGCTACCAGCGCTTAGGAACTGGGTTTCATAAAAGCTTGAGGGGTTTCATGTGAATGTTAGCTGTGTATGAGCAATCAACAGAAAACAGATACTTCCTTATAATTGTTTCTGTTAACTATATAATGCCTCACGCCTTGAATAAAATTGGCACTGTTGCACAACCTCCTCAGGGCTCCTCCTGCCCCCATCTCTTTGTCTCTTAATTTCTTTTCACCATCCTCTTACCCTCACGTTCCTGGTCGATTTGTCGCACTGGCCGCGACACAGAAATCATAGACAACTTCCCATACTTACTAAGGTATAGTGATTCAGAAGCTAACAACCCACATGCATATATGTAATCACACACACACACACACACATATACACTCTTTCACACACACAGATGTGCACCTGCACACACAAGCATTTGCCTTTCTTCTGATTGAGTCTTAGGAAAAACCAGTCAATGACATAATAGCCTTATTATTTAGAACTACATTTGTCTCCAGTAAACAAACCATAAGCATAGAGGGAAAGAGTACAATAAGAAGGTCAAGTTTTGGATGTGTGGTGCATCTTTTGGCTGCTTAGATCCCACTTTGAAAACTAAGTTTGTGCCCCATCATACTCTAATAGAAAAATAAACAAATGAACAACAACAAAAAAACAAGGGGCCAAATGCTATCATAGGGAGAAGTTACTAATCATATCCATGGCTTGTCATATCAGCCTGAAGAGAATGTCTGGACCACAGATGTATTCTACATTGGGTGGAGGAGATGAATATTAGATGAATGTTAAATTGGCTTGTGTTATATCTTTATTTAATCAATGTTGGCTAATAAACAAATATTTCTTCCAAGTCTTTATATAAGAGGTTAAAAGGTTAAAAGGTTCCAATTATTAAAACCAAAGAGACAAACTAAACAATTTAGTAAACAAGGTAGTATGAAATTGTTCAAAGTTGACAAGTTGTTATTACAAAACAAAAATATTAAGTTGATAAAAGCATTTCAGTGTTTGCAATTTTTTTAAAAGACTTTATTCACTTTTTTGAGAGAGAGAGAGAATGAGTGGGAGGGAGAGAAAATCTGAAAGTAGACTCTGCACCCAGCACAGAGCCTGAAGTGAGGCTCGATCCCATGACCCTGAGATCATGACCTGAACTGAACCAAGAGTCAGGCAATCAACCAACTGAGCCACCCAGGCACCCCTGAAATTATTTTAACAAACACATAGTACTCTCTATGTACCAAATGTTCTTCCAAATGTCTTATAAATATAACTTATTTCATAATCATAGGACCAGGTCATATCATCAGATCCATTTTACATATGATGAAATGAAGGCCCAGAGGCATTAAATAAGTTGTCTGGAATCTTCCAACTGGTCTTCTCTATAACTATCATTTGATTCCTTTCTTCCTTGTTCAAGTGCACACTTATGAACCGTGTGTTTTTGCTTTTGAGTCTCTTATGAGGGCACTAATGCCATTCTTGAGGGCTTCATCCTCTTGACCTAATCACCACCCTTAAAACCCACTTAATGTCATCACATCGGGGATTAGCATTTTAACATATGAATTTGGGGAAAATATAAACATTCACATAGCGCCTCTCCTTTCTGTCCTCTCCCTTCTCCCATCTCTGTCTCTGTCTCTGTCTCTGTCTCTGTCTTCATTACCACTTATCTCTCTAATGCTCAGGTCCTCTCTTTGCAACCAAACTTCATGAAACATCTGTCTGTACTCACTGTCTTCATTTTCCTTGTGTGGCTTGTAATTTTGGATTACACAGTCTTGTTAACCAGAGTTTAATTTTAGACAAACTGACGGGCTTAGTTTGAGATCATATATTTCCAGAGTGGATTTTTTTTTCCTTTCCTTAGTTAGCTATTAATCTAAGGCCCTGTAATTCTCTCTTTATTTTTTTTTAATTTATTTATTTGTCAGATAGAGAGAAAGAGATAGAGCACAAGCAGGCAGAGTGGCAGGCAGAGGCAGAAAGAGAAACAGGCTCTCCACTGAACAAAAACCCTATGTGGGACTCAATCCCAGGATCCTGGGATCATGACCTGAGCCGAAGGCAGTGGCTTAATCAACTGAGCCACCCAGGTGTCCCAAGACCCTGTAATTCTTAATTTTATTCCACAGATGTGTCCTGACTACACATCTAGAATACATTAGACCCTATATATATTCGCATAATATCTATGATGAAAATTCCTTAGGATAGTATCTTTTCTTCCTTTTTGATTTAGAGTAAAATGTATAGATACTTTACATAGATCAATACCCAGTTAAAATTATATCATGGTATTTTATGAAAATATATGAAATGTATGTGAAAGGGACAAGTAAAGTCTTTGAGTGTGTGCATATGATAAAAAGAAAGTCTTAAAGCATTTCATATAAACTAAGGAGAAAAGTCGATTCTAGAGAAGCTAAGATGCAATATTCATGAAGCATTGGTACCTTTTCTGATGTCAAGTGCTCCTTTGTGTCACAATTTTCCAAGGTAGAAGCTTTAAGATCACTTAAAAATGATCATATATTACCTACAGAAATAAATTGTTTTAAATTAAAATAAAGCAAAATATGTGACCTTTTACAAATTAACATAGAATAAGGTTTCCCAGATTTTGCAAACAGATATTTTCTTAAAATCAAAATATTTACCATCTCCCCAAATTGATAATAGCTCTCTTTTTTTCTATGTTCATTGGTACTAAAGGATATTATGAATTTAGAATCTTTTGAAATGATTTAAAAACCAACATATACCTAACAAATATTATTATATAGTGCATTAATAATTTGATCTTTTAAGATCCTTCACCTTCCACACTCTCAAAATAGATGCCATAGCAAGGGTAAAACAAAATTACTGCTTAACTTTGACTTGATTTCACTATGTACTCTCACATTAATTTATATTCTATAAACTTTAACACCTATATTTCACTTTGAGACAAAAATGAGAAAAGCTTAAAACATAAATAAAAATCCTTATTATGAAAGATGATGCTAAACATTTTATTTATTTTTAATAATGTTTCTCTTGACACATTATTTAATCTCTTACAGTTTAGTTGTCCTATCTGTAAAAGAGAATTGATAGATTTGATTGCTCACTTTTTACTTATAATGGCCAAAAAAAAATCTAAATACAAGCATAAATATACTTCTGTTCAGAGTCTACTTTAGAATGCAATGTAAATGCTACAGGATATGAGACACAGAAAAAAGGTCATCCTCCCAACAATGGCATCACCAATGAAAACCCTGATAATCATATAGAATTATAGCTATAATTAGCTTTTTAAATATAGCTGAAATGGAAAACATTCAGTTATTGTTGTCACTTGCAAACCTAGTAGCTGAGGGAAAAATAAGATAGAACCAGAAGACAAAGACAGACGCTTGCCATGAAATGGATTATATAGGACTTCCATACCCTCACTCATCAATAAAAAATTTACTTTTGTCTAAAATCTAATACCACACAAAAATGCCTCATTATAATATATTTTCCCCAAAATTCAAGCAACACAAACCTAAATTAAGGGATCTTTTTAAAAACTACCCTTAACTTTTATAGGTTTGCATGATAGAACCCTCCCCCAAAAAAAGCAGGAGAGAAGTCCTACATTAAAGAAAACCAAAGGCACGTAATGATTAAATGTGCTACATGATCCTTAATAGGATGTTATATCAGGGAAAATTAGGTGAAGCAAAGCTATAAAGGATATTTAAGAACAATTGGAGGATATTTAATATGGGTTATATATTTAGAAACAATATTAAATAATGCTCAATTTCAAATGGGTGATTATTATAATTATGTATTTATAAGATTATGTATATTGTATAGATTAGATAGATGATAGATAGACAAAGCAATTCAATTACAAAAGAAAACCCTTACCTCTTATGAGATAGATGTTGAAGTATTGAGAGGTGAAGTATCATAATGATTACAAATTCATGACTCAAATCAAGCACAAGAAGAAATGTGTGTGTGAGTGTGTGAGTGTGTGTGTGTGTGTGTGTAGTGAGAAGTGGGCAATTAAGAGAACATGATAAAGCATTGTCAAGTGTGAATTTAGGTATAGGGAATAGCTGTGTTCTTTGTGCTGTTCGTTCTACTATTCCATGGCTTTGAAATCTTCAAAATAAAAAACTAAGGAAAAGATTTTCTTTAAAAAGTGTGTGGTTTTAGGATAAAACAAATTGGAAAAGAAAATCTAAGATAAGAAAGAAGGCAAGCATTATACAAAGATTTCTGCTTCTGTGTATTTCTATTTCACCTTATATGTGTATTATAAAAATCAGTACCATTTTTTTCAACACACACAAGTTATATAGGAATTTGTACCAGTGGTTGACCATTTCTAAAACAAATATTAAATAATGTAAAATGGCTTTGTAATGTAATTTGTGAAGATGTGATAATTTGTACTAAATATTTCTATATATGGCTCTTTCTCTCTCTCATATGTTTCTATTTTGGGTAAGTCACAAGGGTCGCAAGGTCAGATTGCTTAAGATTATAAAAGTGGAAGGGAAGGGGTGCCTGAGTGGCTCAGCTGATTAAGCATCCGACTTTGGCTCAAATCAAGATCCTGGGGTTCTGGCATTAAGCCCCCTTGTCAGGCTGCCCACTATGCTTGTCTCCCTCTCTGCCCTTCCCCCTGCTTGTGTGTTTTCTGTTTTAAATAAGTAATTTTTTTTAAATGCCTCACGGCTATTTTCTAATGCACACATGTGGTTGCTGATGTCTTGGGTGTGAAACAGAAGCTGGGCCTACCACTACTTTGCTACACTTGATTCCCTTTTGGCTTCTCTGATTCCTAGGTCCATTGTGTGTGTTTAGCTCTTTGGCTTCTGCAGGGTATCTTTATCACCAAGGTCAGAAGCTACAAGAATGCATCAAGGTTCCAGTCCATTCTGGTAGAGTTCAAGCACCTGTTGCTGAGCTGCCCCCTACAGATATTCCCTTCCTGATTACTCATCCTGAGAGCTTTAAGCTCCAGAATCAGACAAGGAGACAAGTCTTTCAGAGGCAGGTTCACTGCTTCTACAGTTGACTAAATCACTTCCCTTTATCAAATCCCTTGAGATGGATAAATGATAACTGATAGATAGATGATAGATACATAGATATAGATAGATAAAGATATAGATAGATGATATAGATATAGATATAGATACAGATATAGATATAGATATAGATATAGATATAGACACAGATATAGATAAAGATATATATCTCCTGTTAGTTCTGCTTCTTTGGTTGAGCGCTGACAGATAAAAAGACATTCTAAATAAAACAACACAATAAGCTTGTCTATATGTTTAACTTATATTTTATAACTTTCACTAAAATGTATATTTTGAATGAAATGATAGGGAAAAGATTATAGTGCCAGAATATCTATAGCAAATCCCAAGCCAATAAAACAAAGATGTTGAAAAGCGAATTTGAGAGTCTAAAATTTAAAATAACTTTTCAAACCCGTTAATTAAATGGGGTGTGTGTGTATGTGTGCACATATGCATGTGTGTTCATCACTTGCAATCATCTCAGCACAAATTTGGCAGGTATTTGCATTCTCTACTTTGTACAAAATTCCAAACAGCTTAGTAAATAAAATAATCAAAGGTGTTTTCCTTTCATGTTAGCTCTGCTCTCTTTTAATTTGCATAACTAGTCTAAGAGCCTAGACTGCAGTTGGCAGCAGAAGTTGGTTGGAAAGATGTATGCCATCAAACTTAAGCAGTATTTAATGAGACCTAAAATCTTCTCTATGATCTTCTCAATAGCTAATAAAAGAACAGTCAGATGATATGCTCTATCATACTTACCTCAGAGTAAGTCAAACATAATCTCTTATTTGGTTATTTTATCTTTTACATATTTGGAGTAAACAGATATTAAGACTTAGAGATAAGAACAGAAGATAATGTCATCTTATTCACATTGTTTTGAAAATCAAAGTGATCCAATGAGCTGAAATGTTTGCAAGTGACTTAAAAGAGTGTGCATGCAAATGAAAGCTATTGTTTCTAAAAGACATAGATATATAATTTACTTTCTTTAGAAATTTCTTGGGAGGATAGTGCTCATATTTAAAGTTACTTAATTCTTCCAAACAAAGCAATCAGTTCACTAAATAAAGAATGCAATGTAAAATCAATAATCTAAGCTTTCTTTTATTTTTCAAGATTATTTACTTAGGGGCACGTGGGAGCCTCAGTTGGTTAAGCATCTGCCTTCAGCTCAGGTCATGATCTCAGGATCCTGGATGGAGCCCCATGTCTGGCTCCCTGCTCTACAAGGCGTCTCCTCTCCCTCTCTCTCTGCCCTCTCCCTGCCACTCATGCTCACTCTCTCAAATAGAAAAATAATTTTTTTAATTAAAACTTTAAAAAATATTTATTTACTTATTTTAGAAAGGGAAGAAAGGGGCAGAAGTAGAGAAGCTTACTGCAGAGCCCAGTGCTGAGCTAGATCTCACAACCTTGAGATCACTACCTGAGCTCAGAGAAAGAGAGTTGGGGGCTTAACCCACTGCACTAGCCAGGCCTCTCTAATCTTTCATTTTGAAAACTGAAACTGAACAAACCAAATCCAAAGTGACCAGAAAAAAAGGCAGTAGTAAAAATTACAGCAGCAATCAATGCGATTGAAAACAGGAAATCAACAGGGAAAATAAAAAAATCTGAAAACCAATTCTTTAAAAAGATCAATAAAATCAATAAACCTCTAACCAGGAAAAGATCAATAAAATCAATAAACCTCTAACCAGTCTAAGAAAAAAAAAGGGAAAAGACCCAAATTACTAATACCAGACATGAAAGAGGGGACATCACCACAGATCTCATGGATACTGAAAGGAAAATAAAGGAATACTATGAACAACTTTATGCCCATGTATTTGTAACCTAGATGAAAAAGAGCAATTCCTTAAAAACCCAATCTGCCAAAATTCACATAAAAAGAAATAAACACTTTGAGTAGGCCACGCCTATTAAGTAAATGAAATAAGTGATTAATAATTTCCAAAAGAAAAATCATCAGGCCCATAGGTTCACTGGTGAATTCTACCAAACATTTAAGGAAGAAGTTTACCACTTCTACAATCTCTTCTGGAAGGTAACACAGAGTTAATACTTCTCAATTTATTCCATGAGGCCATCATAACCTAATATTAAAACCAGGGAAAGACATTACAAGAAAGCTATACAATAGTACAATTATAAAAATCCTCAAGAAAATATTAGCAAAACAAATTTAATGTGTATAATAAGTATTATACACAACAACAAAGTGGGATTTTTCCAGGTACTGGAAATCCTGTTGAACATTTGAAAATCTGGTAATTCACTCTGTCACATCAAAAGCCAAAGAAGAAAAATCACATGATCTTATCAATAGATGTAGAAAAGCATTTGAGAAAATCCAAGTAAAATATCTCCGGAAGCTAGGATTCCTCAATTTGATAAAGAACATCTACAGAAAACCTACAGCTAGCATCATACCAAATGGTGAGAAAATAAAAGCTTTCTTACTTAGATCAGAAACTAAGCCTATTCTTACCACTCCTTTTCAAGATTTTATTGGAAACTCAGACTAATATAATAAGAAAAGAAAAAGAAATAAAATGAGTACAAATCAGGGAGGAGCAAATAAAACAATCTTGATTCATAGATGACAAAATTATCCATGTCATTCATAGATGACAAAAAATCTGAAATAAAATTAAATTTAAATTAAATAATTTTTCAAATTAAAATTAATTTTAAAAAAAGGCCTAAAACTACAGCACTAATGAATGACTAAAATTTGAAATTAAAAATTAAATGCCATTTGTATTAGCACACCAAAAATAAAATATTTTAATGTAAATCTAACAAAATATGTACAAGATCTATATGAGACCTAAAATCTTCTCTATGATCTTCTCAATAGCTTCTCAAAAGATTTAGGTCTCATCTATATGAGACCTAAATCTTCTCTATGATCTTCTCAATAGCTAATAAAAGAACAGTCAGATAAAAAACACTGATGAACAAAATCATAGAACTAAACAATGGAGAGATAGTCCATGTTCACAGATCAGATAACTCAACATTGTCAGGATGTCAGTTCTTCCCACCATAAACTATATTCAATGAAATCCCAATCAAAATGCTAGAAAGTTATTTTGTAGATATCAACAACTGATACTGCAGTTTGTAGGGAGAGGAAAAAGACCTGGAAGAACCAGTTCAATATTTAAGGACAAGAACAAAGTCAGAAAACAGACACTACCTCACTTCAAGACTTTAAAGCTACAGCAATCAGGACAATATGGCATTGACAGAAGTATAGAAAAATCAATTAACAGAATAGAGAGCCCCAAAATAGACTCACATAAATAAACGTAACCAATCTCTGACAAAGAGCAAAGGCAAACTGTGGAACAAAGATAGTTTTTTCAACAAACGGTGCTAGAACAACAGGACACCTATACAAAATAATGAATCTAGACATGGACTTTACTCTTTACGATGATTGACTCAGAATGGACTATAGACCTAAATGTAAATCAGAAAACTCCTAGAAGATAATGCTGGAGAAAACCTAGAAGATATTGGGCATATGATGACTTTTTAGATCACACAATTCATGACAGGAACAGCTGAGAAGCTGGACTTCAGTGAAATTAAAAACTCATGTTCTTCAAAAGATAATGTCAACTGAATGACAGAGCAAGCTAGGGACTAGAAGATGATATTTGTAAGAGACACATCTAATAAAGAACTGTTACCCAAAATACACAAAGAACTCTTAAAATTCAACAATAACAAAATGAACAATTTGATTTAAAAAAAAAAGAGAAGTTTTTAATGATATCCCACTGAAAAAGATATACAGATGTCAAGTAAGCATACGAAAACACATTTTAGCGTCATATGTCATTAGTGCATTGCATGTTAAAACAACAGTGAGATATCATTCCATATCTATTAGAATGGTCAAAATCCAAAACACTGACAACACCAAAAGCTGACAAAGATGTGAAGCAACAAGAAGTCTCATTCATTGCTAGTGGGACTGCAAAATGGTACAGCTACAGTTACTTTGGAAGAGAGTTTGGTGGTTTCTTAAAAAAACTATATTCTCATGACACAACCTAGCAATCACACTCTTTGGTATTTACTCAAAGCAGAACACTTAGATCCGCACAAAACCTGCACGTGGATGTTTAGAGGAGTTTTATTCATAGTTGCCCACAGTTGGAAGTAACTATAATGTACTTCACAGAAAGATGGATAAATACACTGTGATATATTCAGACGACGGAACATAATTTAGAACTAAAAAGAAATGAGTTTCCAAGTCATGAAAAGACAAGGAGGAAAATTAAGTGCATATAACTAAGTTAAATATGACAATCTGAAAAGGCTACTTCCTGTATGATTCCAACAATTTAACATTCTGGAAAAGACAAAATTGTGGAGACAGTAGAAAGATCAGATGCTAAGAGTTAGCAGCGAGAGAGGAGTACAGATAATTTTTAGGGCAGTGGAACTCTTCTGTTACTGTAATGCTAATTACATAGCATTCGTTTATCTAGACCCTTGGATATACGACACCAAAACTATGGGCTTTGAGTGATAATGGTGTATCAGTGTAGGTTCATGGATTGTAATGAATGCACCACTATGGTGAGAGATGGCCCTAGTGGGGGAATTATGCTCGTATGTGGACAGGGCATATATGGGAACTCTGTACTTTCCACTCCATTTTCCTGTGAATTCAATTATGTTTTTAAAATAAAGCTTATTAATTAAATACGTTTTACTTAATGGATTTTGTCTGAATTAACCTGGCCTCTGATTCTTTCCCACCATCCCTCAATTATTTGTTTGATGAGGAAACCAACTTCTAAAATAGAAGACAAACATTACCTTTTAACTCCAAGGACTTTCGTGAAGTGAATATTTACTTTCCCACAAGACTAGCATTCTACCACTGATATCTGCTATGTATAGACCAAAAATGGAAATCTAACTAAAACACCACGAAATGAACTGATAGAAGGAAATATTAAAACTAACAAACATGGGCACCTGGGTGGCTCAGTCGTTAAGCATCTGCCTTCGGCTCAGGTCATGATCCCAGGGTCCTGGAATCAAGTCCTGCATCGGTCTCCCTGCTCGGTGGGGAGCCTGTTTCTCCACCTCCTACTCCCCCTGCTTGTGTGCTCTCTCTCTCTGTGTCAAATAAATAAATAAAATCTTAAAACAACAACAACAACAAAAACTAACAACTATTTATCTTAATTTTAGAGGTTTTATACTATCTCACCTCACCCCCTTCTTATTGCTAAGCTTTGGCATAAAGAATCATTGATTTTTTATTCATGAAATTGTTCGATAGTCAACAACTGTGTTCCTACTTTATGTAAAACAGAGACACTGAGAATGCAGTAGTAAGTAAGCAGAAATGAGTCTGCTTAGAATGAGGGCAGTCTCTTCCCAATTGGGAGGAGTTTGCCCAGAGAATAACACAATTTTACTGGGATAGAAAAAAGTATTAGAACTTTGGTGTGCATACATTTTTTTATTATCCTTTTGTAAGCCTATTTTTGTTTATGCTTCAGAAGGTAAATATATATATACACACTCTAGAATTCTGGTGCCTGCACAAATATATAAATGCATATGTAAATATACAAATCCTCACAGATAGTAGATCCATTTTTTCTCTGTATGATTAAATAAGTTTGACCTTATGTAATGAGATAGACCTGTAAGCAAATACATAGTACGCATAATTACAAATTGTAACACATTCCATGAATGCAAAGAACAGCACTCCTAGAGCAAATGTAAAGACTGTAGGGGAAGAAAATGTTCCAAGCAGATGGAACAACATGTATAAAACCTCCAAGGCAGGAAGAAGATCTGCATATTGATGTCACCTAGAGCCTTTCCCAGATGCCCAGTGTAGACATAGCCCAGTTACCAAGGAAAGCATACACGAAGGTCTGATGAGGCTGGTGAGCCAGGAAGAGGCTAGGTCACAGTAGGGCTTCTAGGATGGAGTAATGAATGTGAATTTGGTATTAAGGGCAGAGATATGCTGAGAAACATATATATTTTGTTGTTGTTGTTGTTGTTTAAAAACACTGGTGTTATGGGTTTATTTGTATCCATGATAACCCTAACTACTCTTTATGTTATTTGGAGGGAAAAACTTATTTAAAAAAAAAAAATTGTCCAGGAGTCTGGCAGACACAATAAATTTTGGTCAAAATCTTGTTAAGAAAAAAAAAAGTTCTCAGCAACCCTGTTGGGACCCCTCTCACTCTTGAGAACTTTTCTCAACTTTTCTTAATGAACTACTATCATTTTACGCACCAAAAAGACAAACAAACAAAAACACACCTCAAAATATAACATAAAATTAGATGATATAAAACTGTGACATGAGAAAAAAAATTCTGAATTTGCTTGCTTCTAAGATGTTTTGGTCTCTGAGACCTCTCATTTACAGGGTAAGTGGCACTGATGACTAGGATTTTGAACATGTCTAAAGTAACCAAGTTGCGTTCAAACACAGATTCAGAATTTATGTCTTTTTTCCCCAGAAAATTAAAAAAAAAAAAAAGGGAAAAACAAACCCAAAAGGCAGGAGATACAAAGAAAAGAGAAAAGGAAGAGGAGAGGAAAATAAGCTAAAATTGGTGAAATTCACCTCAAAATTTTGTGTCAACATTCAAAATTTGTTACCTCATTTATTCTGATATAAATGGTCTGTAACATCAGATTTTATTAGGTATTTGAGTTTATCTGATAAACAGGTCTCTAGACATGATAAAGAGCCTTGAATTGTGCCTGCATAAATAAAACCCTGCTTTGGGTCTTGGAACCAAAACCCAAATTTGGAAAATCTCTTCTTTGGAAAATCTCTTTCCATTATTTAACCAACATGTTTCATTAAAGCCAGACATTGTACCTATAAGCATTTTATTGAATGATCTGGATACAGTGAGATGATACCACGGCATAGCTTTATTTTTCCTGGAACAGTAGTTATTTCATTTTTCCTCTCCTTAATGCCATCTCTACTAAATCAAGTAACATTTATTTTCACTTTATGGAATTGACAAAGTCTCTTTTTCAGTCATGAAACCATTTAGGATAATCTAAAACAAGTTCCAACCTCTTTTTAGCTTTAAATATTCACTCTTCACCCTTAACTAGGCTTAGAAGCCTGGGTTGAACAAGATGGGGCTAGTCTGTTTTTCCCTCTTCTTTCTGTACTTTTCCTCCTGTGCTCTCCAGTCAGAGACTTTAGGGCAAGGGGAAGAGATAAGGCAGATTAAAAAAAAAAAAAATCTTATTTAAAGTTTGAAGTTATAATCAGGATGGTAAGGGTTTGGAAGGCTCTTATATTGTTCTCTATTTAACACACACATACACACACGCACGCACACACACACACACACACACAGAGTCAGAAACACACAAAACACACACACCCCAGTCTCCCACTTATTTCCAAAATAATAAACATGAATGCTGACCACCTCAATCCACTCCATCTGGCATGGGAACCTTGGTTATATGTTTGATTTAATGCCTTGTCAAAGGCCTCACTTCATGTTATGTTTCTTACACTTTCCTGGTGTTTGATGTTTATTTACAAAAGAAAACACCTTCTCTAAGTTGTTGTCATCCTGTCTTTGTATCCTGCTTTTGCTTGTAATTAGATCCAACATATTTAAACTCCCAAATAGAAAGGACCAGTCCTGGCAGGTCTTTTTCAATAAGACTCAGCAAGCTTGATCCTTGATTATTTTCTAGCTTTAATTATTTGGACTAAGCCATGATATTAATCCTCTCATCCTCGGAGCACTCTTAAAATATCAGTGAGTTAGATAACAAAATTTTATCTTCATCAGTTTTTTATTCTTTTGCTGATGCAACTTAAGGTGCTAGAGTTTTTGTTTCTCCTATAAACATTGTGAGTACAAACTGAATCCAAAAAAATACAGGGTCATTTGTTTGTTTGATTTGCTTTGGCATAAGAGAGGAAATCTCCTCCTCGAAGATGTAACGGGTAAATGACTTTAGAAAAGAAAAGCTGGAAAAAGCAGGAAAACTTCACAATTTCTTTTAATTTTACCTAGGATTAGCTCTGGAGTGGAACAAAATCTAATCTCTTTCCAGTAATTTTATAACTTCATTATTTAGAGGAAATTATATATTTCAAGTCTCAGTTTCTATATTGTGAAGAACGTACATTTTAGAACTCATAGGAAGATTGGATGAAGAAATGTATTGTACTGTAAACTGCTACAGCACACATCGGTTGCTGTACCTCTGTCATTTACTTGTTCCTCCTCCTTCCATTGAAGCCCGGTGTTGTATAGACATCCGTACTCCTCTACAATGAAATGTGCTTTGAGGGAGTGAATCCTTATTCCAGAATTAAGGGTCATTTCTAATTGATACACTCCAACCACGGTATCCTCATTTTGCTTGCCAGTGACTAGTATAGCCCTAACTAAGCATCTGACCCAATCTAGGCAGCAAATATGAAGGTCAATATGCAGAGGAGTTATGAGAAAGTTTCTTCTGCCTAAAAGTGAGTCTCTATAAACTGTATTTCCAGATATGTTTAAATTTCTGGATATAATGCCTGCGGATACTCCAGCCAATTTGTTCTATGAGCCTACATATAAATTCAAACTAAAAATGACAGAGAAAGGTTGAAACTCCTTCAGTTATTATCGATCACTTAATTAACCATTGCTGGAACCACGTATGTCTAAACATTTTGTTATGGAGGTAGTAATTTTTTCTTCAGCTTAAATAGAATCAAGATTTGCTCATATTCACAAACAAAGCCATCTTAACCAATAAAGATGACAACAGAATGTGGCATGTGATCAGCATTTGATAGATATTATTTTCCTTACTTCACCACATTTATCCCAAGAATGATTACATGAAGTATACCTGAAATTATTCTACTTGATACTAACCAAAATGCTGTATAGAAAAACAAAAACAAAAACAAAAAAACCTCCTTTGATTAACAGTGTAACCTGTTGAATCCATTGGGGGAATTTATAAACTGTGAATTATGTGCTAAATATATCCTTATTTAGAAATAAAATTAGCATAATTTGGCTAGATATCTCAAAATGTAGAAATGAGATGAGAAACCACTTCATTTTGTTCTTTAAAACATAAGTCTATGTTTTTAAAAGTTATTAATAGTTCAAACTAAAAATTAAATATTTCATTACTCCATATTAAAATAATAGACTATTGATACAATAAAGAACATACTGAGCATCTAGCATGCTATGGAATCTTGAAATGCATATTTCATTCTTTTCGTAAAAAGTAAAGAGTTGAAAGAAATATTTAAAAGCTAATGAGGGCGGGTGGGTGGCCCAGTGGGTTAAAGCCTCTGCCTTCAGCTCAGGTCATGATCTCAGGGTCCTGGGGCCTGCTGCCTCCTCTCTCTCTGCCTGCCTCTCTGCCTACTTGTAATCTCTGTCTGTCAAATAAATAAAATCTTAAAAAAAAAAAAGCTAATGAGGGCAAGAGTTCATCAATTATCTTCATTTCTCATCTAGAAACACAAAGAACTAATTCAGTTTATATAAAATGAACTGTATAGTTAAAATCTGAGTTGTTTCCATGAGGGGAGAAAAAAATCAAAAAGAGAAATGTAACTATAGATGGCAATTCAAAGATTTCCTTTGATTAAATTGGGAACATGCAAGAGGGGGAATAAAAAAAAAAAAAAAATTTCTTTTTCTAAAGGGAAGAAGCCTTTGACAGATGAGAAAATTCATTTACATAGAATTTTGACATCCAGCTGCCCTGAATAAGTCCTGGGAAGAAGTCATTTTTTTTTAACTTTGTTAAGAAAAATAGGATGAGTTGCAAAAGAGCGTCCTAATTAAGGGCTGAGAATAAAATAACAGATTTGGATAAATTGATGACAGTTAAGGGCCTTATTCTCATTTGAATTCTTTTAACAATTACTGTCGGAACCATATTTATGGCATTTATTTTTAACTGGCCTTCCTTTGCATTCTTAGTGTGTGTACCTCTTTTTTCAATCCTAGTGCATTGTAATTTTAAATGCTAAGATATAGCTTCTACCCTTGCCTTTCCTATTTTTTTTCTTGGCACAAAAGAAAGGTTCATAAATAGTAGGCTTTTGATAAATTTCTTAGATGAATGAAGGATAAAATGGAACTATAATTTATAATTTGGTTACTTTTAAGACAATCTCTTTATAAATTGTTCTTTTTCTGCTTGCACTGACATGTTTGGTATGTAAGAAAAAAATATTACAACTAGAAATCATGCTAATAGCCTATAAGTACCACTTTATACTATAAAAATACATTCAAAGTACAGGTTATTAAAAAGTCACTACCTGAAAGTACTGCACCCTATTTGCTAGTAAAGTTTTTAGGAGAAATAACTTCTAATTTACTGTATGAGAAGGCTACAACAGTGGGCAGTTTATTGGACCTTTATTTTGTTCCAACAGCACGCTGTTGTCCATTCTTAGAGCTTGTAGGAATCTCTAAGAGAACAAGGAAATGCTAAATAGCTAACACACATACACACACATACGCACACATTGCACTGAGTCACAACTTTCAGTTGACATCAAGTCTCTAAAGCATAATCTAGAAATGAGAAAGAAATTTGAGTGATCACTCCAAGAGCAAAAATTAGGCAGCACTCATTTCTGTTTCCTCCAAAATGTGTCCCACACATAGTCAGTCTCTTTCT
>NC_081557.1:253207858-253307267 GCF_022355385.1 Mustela nigripes | reverse complement strand
TTTCTTTCTTTCTTTCTTTCTTTCTTTCTTTCTTTCTTTCTTTCTTTCTTTTCTTTTCTTTTTCTTTGTGTGTGTGTGTGTGTGTGAATGAATGAATGGATAATTGCTGGAACACTTCTCAGGCAACAATTGTTTCTTAAAAACAATTAAAAAAAAATAAAGTAGAAGCCATGCCGACTTATAGATACAATCCTGGTTTCAAAACATTCAAATCACTTTGAAAGAATCCTTCACCAACCTGTCACTAAGTCAAGAGTCAATCATATTCTCACCCATCCAGTGTGTTACCCCACTCCATAATAATAGAATGTAAAGCCCATCCAGAAAAGCTGAGATAACCTGGAAAAAGTTTTTCAGATCAATTGAAAAATTTCCATAAACAGCAGTCAGAATCAGGAAGAGCAAATTCTAAGCAAATCAACCATCAAGGAAAGTAGATGGTAACTTCCTTAGAAGTTGCCTGAGGAAGGCAACTTCTGGCCTCTAAACAAATTACAGTCTATAGGTCAAAAAACAAAAAACCAAACTTCAGTGGTGACACTAACAAAAAGGTTCAACCTTAATTCAAAGAATGAAGTCTTCAGGGTGCCTGGGTGGCTCAGTTAATTAGGCGACTGACTCTTGATCAAAGCTCGGGTTTTAATCTCAGGGTCCTGAGTTCAAGTCCTGCTCTGGGCACCATGCTAGGCATGGAACATACTTAAAAGAAAGAAAAAATAAATAAATAAAATAAAAAAGTTATATACAGGAAGTTATTTCCCTGGTCTGTTCTAAATGTTCTTCTGGGGTGGAGAGTACTAAGATCATAAATGTAGATTTCTAGCAAATTAATTCTGTTACTTTTTTTTTTTTAAAAAGATTTTAAAATTCTGGGAAGATGGTGGAACAGAAAGTACAAAGAATCTGTTGCCCCAACAATTGTGCTACAGAACAATAGCACTAGCAGAAACTGTCTGATGTAACTAATTGGAAATCTGGAATCTATTAAAGGTTTGAACCTCCAGGGGAAGGCTTAGGAGGTAAATTGAGGTTAATTTTAGTCAATTGTTACTCTTAGTTTACCAATGGCTATCCATTCCCCACACCTCACCTGTGCAGCAGATAACTATGCCCTTGTTCCTGAGTAGATTATACAAAGATTGCATTGTGGGAGCTCCGAGAGCAAAAAGGACCTGACCTCAGATATTGGGGATCTGTGTTCTGATTGCTGATGCTGCTTTTCATCTCAGACATAGACTAAGTGTTTGGCAGCCATTGTTGTTGCACTTCCTCTACTGTTGCAAGCCCCTCCCCCCACCAAAGTGACATCCAGAGGTTTTAAAGAGGAGTGACCTTTTTCTCCCCCTTCATTTCTCTCTTCCCTACCCCCTACTTTTGGAAGTCAGACATTAATGATTAGGACATCCAAAGCAACTTCACATACGGGAGAGATTTGAAAGTCACCATGCATGCCCAGGAAAAGGTGTGATGTGGGATCATCGAGTACAATGGTCAAGAAAGAATTCCTGAGGGGCACCTGGGTAGCTCAGTGGGTTAAGCCTCTGCCTTCAGCTCAGGTCATGATCTCAGGGTCCCGGGATCAAGCCCCACATTGGGCTCTCTGCTCAGCGGGGAGCCTGCTCCCCCCTCTCTCTGCCTGCCTCTCTGCCTACTTGTGATCTCTGTCAAATAAATAAATAAAAACTTAAAAAAAAAAAAAAGAAAGAAAGAATTCTTGAGATGTTCTATGGTGCATAAAGCTGTTTTTATTAAAACACAGGGACAGGACCTGTGGGCATGTGCATTGTAATTGTAAGGAGTAATTGATTTTATCCTGTGGAAGTGAAGGTGATGTTAGGTGTATTAGAAATTGAGCCTATAGGTTCCTGGAGTTCAGACTGTTATTGTGTTTTTCTTGTATAGCATTAAGATGGTTACACCCTGTAGTGGATTTTCACATCCTACATGACTGTGATCTTTATTAGTTGACCATTTGTCTTTGTTGTTAGGCAGTCCTGAGTGCCTGAGGAATGTTATACATAACCCAGCTGGGGGCAGAGGTTTGTGGGGTGTCAGCTTGTCTTTTGCCCTCAGCTTGCCTTTTGCTCTCTTATCAGGTGCAGGCTCAGAAAATAGCTGAGAAGATCTTAAGTTTACAACTCAGGCTGATCACTGGCTCAGAGATAGCCCACAATTAACAACAACAACAGCTACAACAACAAAATAATGAACAAAAACTAGGAAACCTAGCAACCTGAGAAACAAGAAGAAATTAATCTCAATAATTACCATGCTAATAAATGCAAATGTATTGCTTTCCTACTATAACGTAGGTAAGTTAGAAATCAATAACAGAAAGAAATTTGGGAAATTCACAAATAATGTAGAAATTATCACATTTTTAAAGGACCCCAGGAACAATGAAGAAACACAAAGGAAATGAGATTTGACTTGAAATGAATACGATGAAAATGCAACATGTGAGGTACTACAGCTTCTGGAGGCTCCCAAGGAAAATCCATCTCCCTTTTTCCAGATTCTACAAGCTGCCTGTACTCTTTGGCTCAGTTCCTTATCCTTCATTTTAAAGCTAGCTGTATAACATCTTTCAATCTTTCCATAGGATTTCTGTTTCCACCATCATGTCTCTTTATCTGATTCTCTTGTCTCCTTTCCTTAATAAAGACCCTAATGATTACCATGGATATTTACTACCTGGATAATCCTGAGAAAATCTCTCCATATCAACATCTTCAACTCAATTAGATCTGTGATTCTCTTTTGCTAGATCCCAGGTTTTAGAGCATGAACATTTTTAGGGGGCTAGTATCCCATTTACCAAAACAACTAAAATTAACTTAAGAAAAACTATAAATGTAAAGATACCTATAGCAGATAAAGAGATAGACTTAGTAATTAATTTCTCTCAAAAAAGCCAGGCTCATATGGCTTTATAAATGGTTGGCAAATTATATTTAAAGAATTTAGGCCAGGGTGCCTGGGTGGCTCAGTTGGTTAAGCAACTGCCTTCAGCGCAAGTCATGATCCTAGAGTCCCCGGATCAAGTCCCACATCAGGCTCCCAGCTCCATGGGGAGTCTGCTTCTCCCTCTGACCTTCTCGCCTCTCATGCTCTCTCTCACTGTCTCTTTCTCAAATTAATAAATAAAATCTTAAAAAAAAAAAGAATTCAGGCCAATCCTTCTCAAACTTTTTCAAAATTAGAAGAGGAGAGATTTTCTAACTCTTTTATAAGACCAGTATTACCCTGATACCCAAATTAGAAAAGGAAAGCATAAGAAAATAAAACTATAGAAAGATAACCATTATTAATACAGATGCAAAAATCCATAACAAAATGCTAGCAAACTGAAGCCAGTATCTTAAGAAAATGACATATCACATGGCCAAGTAGGATTCATTCCAAAAATGCAAAGTTGTTTTCACATCTAAAAATCAATTAATGTAATATTAATGTTATGTAATATACCATATTAGCATAGTAAAAGACAAAAACTACATGATCATGTAAACAGACATGATATTTGACAAAATGAAAAGTCCTTTCATGATAAAAATATTAAACAAACTAGTAATGGAAAGAAATTTCTTCATCTTGATGAAGGGAATCTATATTAAAGCCACAAATAACATTGTATTTAATAGTGAGACTCATTATTTTCTTTCTAAGATGAGGAATAAGACAAAGAAACACATTTTCATCATTTCTATTCAACACTGGAGTCCACTGAAGACACTTACAAGGGTAATTAGGCAATAAAAACAAATTAAAGGTATTAATATTGAAAAGAAAGAAAAGTTTTATTTCAGAAGACATCATGTTGTATATAGAAAATTTTAAGAAATCCACTAAAAATTATTATAAAAGATTAAGAAGTTCAGCAGCATGGCAGAGTATAATATCAATATATAAAAATCTATATATTTTGATATACTAGCAGTGTACAATACAAAAATAAAATTAAGAAAACAAGTCCATTCATAATAATATTTAAAAAAAGAAGTGCAACTTGTATACTAAAACTACAAAATGCTATTGAAAGCAATTAAAGAATAGCTAATATGAAGTTAACTCATGTTCATGTATCATAAGATTCAATATCATCACTCCCCATATTGACCTACAGATTCAATGCTATCATGATCAAAATCCTTGCTCATTTTTTTTTCCTTGATTAAATTGACAACTTGATCCTAAAATTTATAATAAAGTGCAGGGACTTTAGGGACTTAGAATAATCAAAATAATCTTGAAAAAAAATGAATGAAGTTGAATAAAATTCAAAAATGACTACAAAACTACAGTAATCAAGGTAGTGTGTTACTGTTATGACAGACATCTAGATCAGTGGAATAGAATTGAGAATCCAGAAATTAACTCTTACGTATAGAGTCTTTCAAGTTTAGATACCAAGAAAATTCAATGGACAAAGAGAGTGTAGTCAACAAATGGTGCAAGGACAACTGGATATCTACATGCAAAACAAAGAATTTAATTTCTACCTCATATCATACCGAAAAACAAAACAAAACAAAAACCTCCAAATGCATGATAGATGTAAAAGATGTAAATTTCAAACAGAAGAAATTTATTAGAAAACATAGGAATAAACCTTGATGACTTTGGGTTATACCTTTTGTGATTCAATAGACACCATCAAGAAAATGAAAGAAGTGACCCATAGAAAAGAGGAAAATGTTTGCAAATTATATATTAGATAAGAGATTAGTATCCAGAGGACATTAAATAACTTCCAATTAGAAATGGGAGAAGCATTTGAACAGACATTTCTCCAATGAAGATGTGCGACTTACATATAAGCATATGAAGAAATGCCCGATATTATTGGTCATTAGGGGAATGGAAATCCCAATCACAATGTAATACACACTCTCTAGGATGGTTAAAATAAAGAAAACAATAACAAGTACTGACAAGAATATGGTAAAATTAGAACCCTATGATACTGCATACTTTCAATGTTTTAATTTTATGGTACATGAATCTTACAGCTTCATTCACTTTACTTTTACGTCAACAATAACAAGATATATGTCTTGCATAAGCACAGAACATATAACAAATCTAAGAAATTAATATTAATACAATATTTTTTTAAAGAATTATTTATTTTTTGACAGAGAGATAGAGAGTACAAGTAGACAGAGAGGGTGGGAGAGGGAGAGGGAGAAGCAGGCTCCCCACTGAGCAGGGAGCCCGATGCGGAGCTCGATCCCAGTACCCTAGGATCATGACCTGAGCCAAAGACAGCCACTTAAGCTGATTGATCCAGCCCAGCACCCCTTAATACAATATTATCAACTAAAGCACAGACCTAAGTCAGATTTTATGCATTTTTCCATTAATTTCCTTTTTCTTTCTGTCTCAGTGTATAATCTAGGATCTTCCACTGAATTTAGATGTCCTCCAATCAATGACAGTTCTTGAGCCTTTCCTTATATTTCATCTTAGACAATTTTGCTGAGTAACTGGTGAGTTATTTTGTAGAATATCCTGATTTGGATTTCTCCAATGTCTTCTGATGACTACATCAGATGCATTATTGGGAAGAATACCACAGTGATTATGTGACCATCTCAAAGGGCTATACACTAACAATATGATTTATCACTGATTATAGAATTTTTATATCTTGGCTAAGTTGTGTCTGAGGTGATCAGAATTTTCTAAAATTAGACTGTGGTAATGGTTGTACAACTTTTTGAATATCCTAAAGAGCCATTGATTTGTACAGTAAATAGAAACATTTTGTTACATAAATTATAATTAATAAAACTGTTAAAAGAGTGAATTCATGCTCCACTATATTAATAGAGGTACATTTCTCAAGTTAAGTAATAATACTCCCAATTTATGTTCTACTATCAAACAATATCTAATGTACTGCTAACAGTTCTCACCATCATAGCTAAGAAATGAAAGACCTACTAAAAATCTATAATGAAAACTTTTTCTGGGGGCGCCTGGGTGGCTCAGTGGGTTAAAGCCTCTGCCTTTGGCTCAGGTCTTGGTCTCAGGGTCTTGGGATCAAACCCCGCATCTAGCTCTCTGCTCAGCAAGCAGCCTGCTTTCCTTCCTTTCTCTCTGCCTGCCTCTCTGCCTACTTGTGATCTCTCTCTGTCGAATAAATAAAAATTAAAAAAAAAAAAAAAACTTTTTCTGAAGAGAACAATTAGGATAAGAACACCTCAACAAATTGCATATAAGGCAAAGGTTCTTAAACATTTAGACATATGTTAGCTGACTATTCATTAATCTAGAAATTTTGAAAATACAGATTCTTTTAGCCCACTTGTAGAGATGTTTATTCAGACGTAAAATTAAGCCCAGGAAGATCATCAAGAATGAGACCAGCTTACCTTAATCTCCCTATCAAAATGGCAGCTTCTTCTTCATGAATCTACATTTAGAGCCCTTTCATTCAGGATTTTCCTCCAACTCATTTTCTGTGATCTCCTAATGCTTTTTTCTTAAGATTTCTGAAAACTGTTCAGTCCATCCATTACCATTTACGAAGCACATGTATTTCTATAACACAGAACACTTATCTCTATACAAAGTGAATACCCTAACATACTCACAGCTTTCTCCACTGGGAGGGAAAAAAAATCCTTAACTCTTAGATATCAAGGCCACTCCTAAGTGGGTTTATAATATGGCAGCCATTACATTTTCAGCCAGGACACCATAGGTTATTTGGGTCCATCTTTGAATGAAACCTGTGTTTTTTGTATTTTTTTTTTAATTAGTTGTAGGGGGTTCCTGGGGGAGAAAACTGGTATAAATTAAACGGTATCAGTGCAACAAACATAGGTGACATAATCATCAATGCCCTCTGTACCAGTGATTTATTCATGCCATCTTAACCATCTGGACCTCAACTGAAAATATGCCACTTCTATCATGTGGTAGATTTCTTTCCTACCTATCTAGTCTTATGTTTTGTAGACTTGATAAAACCCAGTTAAGGAAGTTCCAGTCAAATCAACCTTCGTTTCATGATCAGATCCTCAATGTCATGTAGGTGTCAGTAGTACAGTAGAAATGTATTTTTAAAAATAGTTTGATAGAGAGAGCATGACCTTGATTTATAATGTTGTGGATTTGTTCAGAAACCTCTGCTCAGAGCTACTCTTCAGTCTGGCTGCTTCTGAGTTACTCAGTAAATAAGTCTGAGCAGTATTACAGTTGGGTAAATGCTGCTTCCAAAGTTCTTAGAGGCCCAGTAATTACTGTGAATCTAATTGAGAGTGGGTGGTCGTTATAGTAACTTACCTTTTTTATTTCATAGAGGATAACCTCTCCTATCTCTGATTATTAGATTTCTACAACTTGTCCAGTGTGACAAGGTATGCTCAACCAAGTGGCATGAATCGCAGAGCACATTGTACTAAAGTTTGTATATTTTAAATATTCTCTCTCTCTGTTTTTTTTTTCCGCCCCCCCCCCAACTCCATCAAAAAATGGTAGTCCTCTGAGTTACACACTGTGGCGGGCTTAATCATGGCAACCCAAAGATGTCCACATCCTGATCTCCAGAACCTGTGATTATGTTATTTAACTAAAAGGAAGCTTGCCAACCCTTCAAGTTAAGGATCCTGAGATTGAAAGATTATTCTGGAGTATTTAAAACCACAGAGTCTTATAAGAAGGAGGCAGAAGGATCAAAATCTATAGTGGAAGTTATGACAATGGACTCAGGATGTTGGAGTGATGCCAGGAATAAGTCAGGAGCCAAGGAATGCAGGTGGTCTTGGAAAGGTGAAAAAGGTAAGGAAGCACATACTCCTCTCAGAAGATACCAGCCCTGCTGTCACTTTGACTTTAACCTTGTGACCATAAGATAAATCTGTGTTTCTTTAAGTTACTGATTTTGTTGTTTTGGAACTGTATTTCTAAGTATAGTAGAAATTGGAATTCCAAACCCCGAGAGACCTAGCTGAAACTTTCTTTTCTGGTGTTAGGAATGGTATTCATTCTTAACCTTGGAGACAGTATCTCAGAATGTCCAGATCTTTGGGCACCTAAAATTTTATCTAAACTATAGTATCTCAAGGAAGGGCAAGATGGCAGAGAAGTAGGAGACCCTATTTCAACTGGTCCCCTAAAGTGAGCTAATTATCTACCAGAACACTCTGAACACCCATGAAATCAAGCTGAGATATAAGATTATACACTTCTGGATCTCTAAAGGGGCAGAAGACACCAGTTGAGAGGTAAAGCAAAGTGGGAACAATTGGACTGATATTGGAGGATAAAATACAGTAACTCTAAACTTCCTGATATGTACTCCAGATTATACAGAGTCCTTGTTATTTTCTGAGACCAGATTAATGTTCTTGGTAAACAAAATTAATGTTCTTGCCAACAAAATTAGGGTTCCTTTAAGCTATGTTGTGACAGAAAGCAAGAGATATAAACTACTCCTTAGCAGAAGGTAATGGTACTGTAATTGTAAATTGTAATGGTAAAACAAAATGGTATATATGTTTACCACTATTAATCCCAGGTGAATAAGAACTGATTTGATCCTCTTTGCTGATGGAGGTTAAAAAGAACACATTCACTGGAGAAAGATCCATACATTAGACCTAGATGGTCTGTAATCTATTAAAATAAAGTTACCATCATCTCTACAACAACTGTGATTAGAGCTGTTCCTTGATCTGTTTTAATTGTTCATCATTATTCACGATGATTTGCCAGGACTTTGCAGTAGTAAGAACAGTGAATTAAAAGGTAATGTGGAATCCCATCACCCTTGTGTCTATTAAGTCTCTGAGGTGTTTACAAATACCTGGCATGCATTTAGGATATATCACTGGTTCTGACTTACTGTAGTGGCCATGTAGGGAGTATAGATTCAGCACTTCCACTTAGCCTCTCTTACCACAGTAGTTCTTTACTCTTCAGATCAAGGATTTACGGAGAGGTCTACCAGTTGCTAAGAATATCCATGCCAAATATGTACCCCTAATGAAGGCAAAAGAGCCCTATAAGACAAAATTGGTTTAAATTTAATTTATAACCCAGTCTCCAATCACTTCTATACTCACAGGAGGCTATAATTTTTTTTAATTGCCTGATATCAGTGTCAGTTCCAAATTTGATATCCATTCCCCTCTTTCTATCTAATCTAGATATTCCTCTTTTTTTTCATTGTATACTAATGAAAAATATGCTACATATATTGTATACACTTGCATTGGTATTTCAGAGTCGTTCTTCTTGGGGGCTGACCTATCCTTTAAATTATTATCTCCAGAAGAACTGGCTCAGATCTGAATATGGTTTGGAGTAACATGGTTTTTCATTATGGTATCCAATAACAAGTTCTCCTCATCACAGATAAGCAATTTATCCACGGTTATTTAACTATTAAATAGCCAGGCCAATATTTGCCCTCTAACCATCTAGTTTAGAGCTTCAGACCCAAAGCACTATAACATACTGTTTTTCCAGTGTGTGGGGGTGTGGGGAAAATAAAAACAGAATGTAGCATATTCACTAAGGTATTGGGAAATTACGGCATTATAATTATGAGACCAGGAAAAACAATAATAGTTTTAAATTTACTGATCTATAAAGATGTTCAAACAATTCAGTGAAGAGAATCATGGCAAAAAAATTAAGGATATTATAAGGCCATATTTATAAATATACATAATTATATGCTAGTTATATATAATTATATTCACATAATTATAAGTAAAATGTATGGAACCTATTAAAATTGGTGATGAATAACAACTATATATATTTTTTTTTAAAGAAGTTTGTCTGTAAAAGAAAAAAGAAAGAGAGGATGAGACATCTTCTAGGTCAATAGAACATGCCATTAGGATAGAAAAAGTTAACATGATATTAAGGAGGGGCGAATGAGTCAATATAGAAGGAGCTATCAAAGATTCAATAACCAAGGATGCCTGGGTGGCTCAGTGGGTTAAGTTCTTGATTTTGGCTCAGGTCATGACCTCAGGGTTGTGAGGTCTGGCTCTGCACTCAGTGGGGAGTCTGGCTAAGATTCTCTCTCTCCCTCTTCCCCTACCCCACTGTCCCCTACCATGTGCTCTTTCTCTCTGTCAAATAAATAAATAAATCCTTTAAAAAGGAAAAAAAAAAAAAGAAAAAGTTTCAAATAGCCACAATGAAAGTAACAAAAAATTATTACATTATTATCTTACTGCTATTGCATTTTCCCCTCAATATTGTACATATAATAATTTATTTCATCCTCATAACAATCTCATTTAAAAAAGCCTTTGTCTTTATTTATTGCTTAGAAACTTGCATCTCAAAATGAATAAATAAGTTAGTTTTTGATGAGCTCTTTTTTAAAGATTTATCTATATATTGGAAAAAAAGAAGATTTATCTATTTATTTCAGAAAGAGAGAGAGAGAAAGCCCATACCTGCAATGTGGGGAGAGGACAGAGGGAGAGAGTGAGACAAATGGACTCTCCATTGAACAGGGAGCCTGAAATGGGCTTGATCACAGGACCATGTGATCATGTCCTGAAATGGTGACCTTAGCTAAAACCAAGAGTAAGATGCTTAACAGACTGAGCCACTCAGGTGCTCCCATGAGCCCATGTTTTACTCAGTACTACAGCATACTGCTTCCTCTACCTGTAAGAGAGAGAAGAATAAAAAAAAAAAAAAAGAAAAAAAGAACACTTGTGCTTACATACCTCAACAATGCCAATTCCCTACCCTCAAAATGCAAATCTGTCATCCATATCTGAAACTTTAGTACATCATTGCCAAATTTATTATAAGCTCCTTTCAGTATTTTGATTTTTGAAAGGCTGTCAGTGAAATTATTTTGAATATCCAGTTAACTTGTACCATCAGATAGCATACCAAAGGACTTTAATAATTAAAAAATATCTTTACATACATATTAATTACAAATTGGTATTTATAAATGACTTAAGAAGAGCTTTAAATGAAATGCTTTAGATGGGTGATTTATATGTGAACCATCATTAGAAAGATCAAACACATAGTATCACAGGAAGGAGTTCTAAAATTATACACTTTGGAAATCAATGCTGGATCTCACTTTGCTTCCTAGACTTAGGAACAGCAGTTTCTGTCTTTAGATTGCTGTAATTAGCACTAGCCTCAGATGCTCATTTACACCTTTGGCAGTCAAAAATGGGAAACTTGACTTTCACTGATGGTGTGTTATAATCACACCAGCTTGGAGCTTTTTCTTTCCTCTGATTTTTGTTGATAACGTTCATAGCAACCTTTAAAAAATCAAAGTACCTTTCTCTGAGTTAAATGTTTAACTCAGAGAACCTGAGGAGTACATGGATATATATAATAAAATTTTAGATGACTGGTTTTTGTTGTTGGTCTCACTCAGACAAATACTAAGAAAAAGCAAAACAAAAGCAAAAGAATATATGATTGAAGAACAGTTTCTATATATGTATATAACCTAAGAATTTCCAACAAGTGCAGATTATTAAATAAAAAGTATTAAGATTTGCTGCAAAAATCAAAGACATCTCACTATACTATGATGAATATAGAATTTTGGAGTATTTATAATAATAATATTGTGCCTTATACAAGGGAATTTAGTCATCAAACTCCACTTTCAACAATGACCCAAGCTTCATGGTATTCACATACTGAGAAATTGGGGATAAAATAGAATTTAACACAGAGTAAAATCTTACCTAGGACCATCCCTGAGAAATGTATGTTTATCATTAAGTTCCTATTTCATTCTTAACTATCATGATGATAATCACTTTTTAAGGTTTTTATAGGTTAATTCCTATTTATAAATTGTGAAAGCCTTGTATAAATAGGTATATTTATCTAATTTATATCAAAGTAATACTATCTGTTAGTGAGCATGGTCATTAATCTTGTATTGGAATGCATTGTGTGTTCTCAAAGTGGCTTTGGCAGTAGCACATGGCTGGGTTTGCTGTTTCTCAAAAACACAATACTTATTACTTAGGAGAACAGTAGATGATCAAGAGAATATAGATTAGAACACTAGAAGAATAGTAGTGATGTCTCTAATAGATAACATACTGCAGTCCTATTTACCAAGTGTAGGGAACAGATGAAGTCTTTCTGCCATAAAATCATAAAAGTTCTCAAACCTGAGATAGGAGAAAAGTGTAATAATGATTTCCACTATCTGTACACCTTTACTGCAACTCATTCACCAAAAGATAGTTCAAATGATAAGCTCTTTACTTTCTTTTTGATAACTGAGTCTCCTACAGGGGTGAAAGAGAAACTAGAACACTGCTGTTCACATTCTAATTCTAGCCATTTTTCTATTTTACCAATTGAAGAAATTATTCTCTTACATTGTGTTCCTTCTTATTCCTTCAAGGTTAAATTTCCTTTGACTTTATTAAAGTGGATTGGGGTTGTTGTTATCACTTAGTCTGAATAAAATCAAATGTCAGAATAGAGATCTCATTTTGAGAGCCATACAGGGCTGAAGAAGAGAGTGCTGGTGTTCTTAAAAACTAACTAGTCCTTTCAATTCCCTAGAGTGAATTTTATTTCAGGAGGATGAAGCTGGAAAATAATTAGATATGTGAATTCTAGACTTTGGAAAATAGTTTTAAAATAATAGAGAAGTGATGGGGGCAATATTTATTTATAATATATTTATAAATAAGGCAGAGGAGAAGATAATGAAAGAAAAATATGGTCATTAAAGTGATTTTTCATTGACAAATATATGAAAATTACATTAAAGTAGGAGGGCACATATCCAAGAATGAAAAAGTTACATCAATCTCTAAAAAATTTTAAGGAAATATAAATCTTCAAGTGATCTATGTTTTTGGTTCTGGTCTTCTTTTTAGCATTTATCATTGCTTTGTTATTAGTTTTTGTTTTTTAAGCTTTATATTCAGAGGAAGAAACTGACAGCACAAAAATGTCTATTGTTCCAGGCTGATCATTTAACCCTGAATGAATGCAAAGTAGAAAAAAAGAAATAGTTTCTATTTAACTTCTTTCTTTTTTATCATAGGGTTACCAATTCAGACTTAGAAAATGGGAAAACAAAAAAACAACACAAAACTTTGTTAAAGTGAACTCCCATACTAGTACTCATCAAGTGGATGAAGACTGTTTTTGGCCTGTTTTATGTGTAAATCTCTTGTCTAGATCTATGCTAGCCATAGTCTACATATGGCTACATAAATTTAAATTTTGACTATTAAAAATAAACAAAATTTAAAAATAAGTCCCTTAGTTATACTACCCAAATCTCAAATTCTCAACAGCCATTCACGACTGCTACTTATCATGTTGGATAGCAGATATAGAACATTTCTGTCATCATACAAAATTCTACTGCCAGAGCTAGTCTAAATTAACTATGATTCAGTTTACTAAGTAGTAAAATTTGGGGGATTGACATTATTTCTCTTCATGAGTATTGGAGTAATATGTGTTCTATTATTTTATTTTCCAGAATTTTCTTTTTCAAGCTTAATCAAGGATCAAATTTATTTTACTAATTTATTTTGTAAGTCAAGTCACCAATCCTGGACAAGATTCTAGAATGCATTACAAGGGTAGTTCTTATGTACCTGAACAAGAAGCAGCACTTTTAACCCATGCTGTTTAATATTAGATCAACAGATGAGGAAATACAATTAAAAATAATGTATTGAGACATCAGTAAAACACTAAATTATACTTGTGGGCAAGATTTAGAAAAACAGAATGGAAGCCAGAAAAATTGGTGAGTTTGTTTTCTGGTTTAACAACTCTAGTCAAAGTAATGTTTATTGAACTACAGATTCTGGAATTTATTACTGAATATGGACTATCACCCTGACTTTGAAATGAGGAAATGCACACACAGGCAGTTAAAGTAACGTGCCCAAGGTCATGCATCTAGTAAGTTTTGAGAGTGTTTTCTAATTTATGTGATAGGACACAATGGCTGTGCTTTTCTGGGTAACTTATATCAATCATTAGTTTTCACTATTTATCAACCTAGTAACTTAAAATGAAGAATCTTATCATTTCATACCATGAAGCTGAAAGACCAAGTCCACTATGTCACATAAAATTAAGATTCCTAAAGACCTGGATAGGGAAAAACAATGGGTTACATAGATACAACAAGAGGAAATTAATAAAGAAAATTTAATGTGTTGTTATTCAGCTTTAGATAAAGAGACTTTTAAAAACAAAGTAAATCTGTAAGGTTTTTAATGTATATTAAGTTAAAATTAATCAAACATGACTTTAGTACTTAAATCATCTAAAAATTTATATTTAGGGTTAGTCTTCAGATTAAGAAGTCAGATTTCACTAACTTCCAAACTGATTAATTTTGCTAATGTAAGATGGGACATTACCATCATGTGGCCAAATGTAAGTAATTTTACTGGAACATATTCTATAGAGCATGGGTCCTTAATATTTGGAGTATAACCAAGCGCAAATGTCAAATATAGGCTGGCTTAAAAACTAAGGATTTTTAAAATGGGAACACTAGAGAAACAAACATAATATTCTTGGTGGAAATTGGAAAGATTGTGAAAGAAAAAGTGAGTTTATTCAATACGAACCCCAGGTATAGAAAAATTACTAAGTGAACATTTTCATGAGTACAGAATTTGTCTCAATACAGGCAAAATTTTTATCATGTAGTCCAATTAAGAAATAGGCAGATTTGGAAATCTGTGACTTTCTTATCACTAAAGATGCATAAAAATATAACCTGTACATGCATATTCAGAAAATTGTGTTGAGTGACAATCTGCATGTGAAGTGCAGTTGACCAGTTTGCATTAAAAATTGTGGGTTTTTTTTGTTTTTGTTTGTTTGTTTTTTGGTGGAGGGAGCTTTCTAGAATAAGCATGTACATTGCATCAATTTATTACAGATAGTTTCTAGAAGTCTTTTATTTATATCAAAGATCCCCAAAGATGATAAAATTATGCATAATCTAGAAATAGTCCAAAGTTTATTGTATCTATGAACAAACCTCATTTTAAATCATAATGAACGCCTCATTTTCCCCATCTGGTATATAAGTAAAGGGTTTTCTGTTTTTTTTTTTTTTTTAACAATTTGAAATATTCAAACAAATAAAAATATTCTTTTTTTCTACAGAAACATATGATTGGTACTATTGAAAATGCCCAAAAGTGGAGGAAGACATGTTGAAATAGGAAGGCCAAACACATTTTCACCTGGTGACAATAAAACAATAAAACGATTCCCTACAGATAATGTCCTCAAGATGATGCTAAAATGTACTCTAAATACATCCTTATGTACTATGTAAGATGATAGAATCAATTATCTTCTAAAATACATTCTTCTTTTTTTATGATTTTATTTATTTATTTGACAGAGACAGAGAGAGATCACAAGTTGCCAGAGGGGCAGACAGAAAGGGGGGGGGGGGGCAGGCTCCCCGCTGAGCAGAGAGCCTAATGCAGACCTCCATCCCAGGATCCTGAGATCATGACCTGAGCCGAAAGCAGAGGCTTAACCCACTGAGCTGCCCAGGCACCCTGAAATACTTTCTTAAATTATGAGTGCAGAGAACCAAAACATAGTGTTGTATTTATTTTTATTTTTATTCTTTTTTGCAGTGATGACATTCTTAAGTCAGTTCATCAGTTCTGTCCCTGTTTAAATTAATCCACTCTCTCCAATTCTTTTTCGTGTGGTAAAGTGGAGAAAGTATAATGTTATTCAGAAAACTTCTGTCCCTCAAATGAAATGGACAGTATTGATTATGACCATCTTAATCTTTTCCCTGGGGGCTGTGAGTCTCCAGACAACTATTTCATCTTAAAACTTTCTTTTGATAGTTTTTTGAGGAGGAGCAGGTTTTATCATCTAATATTACAGTCAATAAAACTTCTTTAGATCTCTGCCATAAAGTAGTTACACTGCCTTTATTTTTTGCTAATAGAAATAGTAAATTCCATTCAAAAATCATTATGTGGTAAATGAATATTCTTCCAATTACTTAATATGTGAACATATCAGGATAGATATTTTTCCTCTTTACTTTTCAACAAAGCTTGATAAATGATTCTACAACACATTTTCTATTTTTCTTTGATTCTTTTAATTTTTCCTTGGACTACCTATCCTCATATTATTGTAAAATCAGCAAATTGTTAAGATAAAAAGTGAAGTCCATCTTTTTTGTCATATGATCTACTCTTATTTTCATTTCTTCTTTATGCTCAGACTTATTTAATTCCATTTTTATCTTCCTTCTTTTAAATGATTAGGAGAGATAACATTAAATAAGTAATTATAATTCAAACTAAAAGTGAAAAATAAAAAAAGACAAAAGCAAATAATGATATGTTCTCAAAGTGCAAAAGACGCCTTCTTAGAAATGAAAAATAAAGAAGACCTAGAATAACACTATCCTTCCACCAGTGTTTCTATTTAGTCTTTTAAAGTGGATCTCAAATGTTATCTCCTCCATGATGTTCTCCCACATCATCTAATCTTCATTTTTAGCAGGAAAGTGATAGGCTCTTGGATTTAATTTTTTTCACTGTATTTTGGTAAATCAGAGAGCTGAGCATTAACCATTCTATTCTGTGAAGTGAAGGCTCACTGTTTGTGGTTAGTAAGTGGTGAAGTTAGGAATGCTCTTAAAGTATAGACTTTTTTTAGGTCTAGCATGTCTTATGTTGACAATCATGTTTACACCATTTTATATGTCTGGTTCATATGTAACTGATCCCATTAGTACTAAAAGTGATTCAGACTTCAGCTACCAGGACAATCCAGCTCTCTACTGCAATGATTGAATCAGATGTGGGTATATGCTTTAATCAGGACAAGTCAAACTTTCCTCTGGTATTTCTACCAATGCTAAAGGAAAAAGGAAAATGCCTGTTCTTTCTCTGTATTCATCAATTTTAAGGACCTGGAGCTCTAGGTAATAAGAAGAAGGGAAAATCTTTGGTGCAAAATCTAATAAGAATGAAATATAGCAGAAGTGAGAAGAACTAAGCCATAAATAAAGAGAGGAGAGGAAAGTTAGAGAACTATTTCTATGCCTCAGATCTAAGATATGAGCCATGATTGTAACAATTACAATTTTTGGAATTTCTAAATTAGTTAAGTAACTCATTTTTTAGGGTAGTTTCTGACAATTACTCAAAGGAGTCTAGAATTATAAAGCCTGCTATTAGTTGACAGATTCAAATTACTGAATGTTGGGCAGAGTACCATGCACAGATTATCATTTCCAGATGAGGATTCCACACACTTTTGCCCATTGCATCTTGTTATTAGTTTCGTCCAGGAAACCAATGAATGCAACACCACCTTACTTACTTACATCAAGAAGAGAATGGGCAGGATCAACTCAGTAGTGAGCATCAGTTCTCCATGGTCAGTGAGCAACCCTGCAGTCATACAGGGGAATGGTCCTAAGTACCCCCATCTTGTGCCTTGTGGGGTTGGCCAGGTGCCATACAATGCTCACACTTAGAACAAAAGTACTAATTGAGCATTAACAGGGAAAGGTATCTACACAAAGTGATAAGTCCACAGACTATGTACATTATTGCTTGGTAAGAAAAGTGATCCAGGCCCAGGGCTTATTCTTATGTAGTAGAGTATATGTGTGCTGGGTATCTAAAGATTGTGTGCATGAGAGTGTCATTCCCAGCTCTGAATAATATAATTTTAGCAATGGTATTGCCACTATATCATTTTCTTAAAAAAATATGTCTAAGATTTTAATTTTCTCAACATTTTTGTCAAAAATTGCCCTTCCCCAAACCACAATTTTGAACCCATCATGTAAGTGTGTGATATGGAATTCTATATGGCTTTAACAAAATCTTACCAAAGAACATAAAGAGAAGGTCGACCCTATTTCTGAAAAATAATCATTACAGCTCAACATGTTGCAATATTCTTGAAGAAATACTGTATTTATACTTTTAAGATCATAGTGCTATATGAATATGTAGATGCATATCTTTCTAATAAACCATAAATTCTTTGAGGTCCATGACTGAAAATTATTTATCATTATATCTCAAGTAATTAGCATAGTATTTATACAAAGTTTGTAATATTTCTAATAGAAATAACAAAGATAGCATTCTATCAAGGGTGCTCTTTATTGAGCTTTGTTATCACTGCATATGAGATTCTTATTTTTTTGTTTGATATAAATTTTATTACTTAGTTTTAGTAATTTTGAACCTTATAAAGAACATCATGCTGGGGTCATCTGACAACTTGATATCACTAGTCAGCACATTATCACATGTAGCTGTTATTTAGTCCTTTTCACCAGCAAAATATATTCTACAATACACCATGAGTCATTTGTTATCTGCTCCTGTTATTACAAAAATTGTTATTATGAATATTTTTATAATTTTCTTGTGGTACAAAAATGTACCAAATGCACCTTTGGTATATGACTGGAATTCCAAATCCCAAGAGACCTAGGTGAAACTTTCTTTTCTGGTTGTTAGGAATGGTATTCATTCTTAACCTTGGAGGGAGTATCTCAGAATGTCCAGATCTTTGGGCACCTAAAATTTTATCTAAACTGCAGTATCTCAAGGAGGGGCAAGATGGTAGAGAAGTAGGAGACCCTGTTTCAACTGGTCCCCTAAAGTGAATTAATTATCTACCAGAACACTCTGAACACCCATGAAATCAGGCTGAGATATAAGATTATACACTTCTGGATCTCTACAGGGCCAGAATACCCCGTATGACTGGAAAATTGTTGGGTAATAGAATATGTGAATGCTCAATTTTAAAAGAATAGGCCAGATAATTCCCAAAGGAATTAACCAGTTTGCAGCAGCATTAGATATGAAATCCTGTTGAGCCATGAGATTTTTCTTAATTTTTATTTATTTTTTTAAATTTCTTTTCAGTGTTCCAGAATTCATTGTTTATGCACTACACCCAGTACTCCATGCAATATGTGCCCTCCATAATACCCATCACCAGTTTCACCCAACCTCTCACCTCCTGCCCCTCCAAAACCCTCAGATTGTTTTTCAGAGTCCACCGTCTCTCATGGTTAATCTACCCCCAATTTCCCCCAACTCCCTTCTCCTCTCCATTTCCCCATGTCCTCTGTGTTATTCCTTATGGTCCACAAGTAAGTTGAACCATATGAAAATTGACTCTCTGCTTGACTTATTTCACTCATGAGATTCTTAATATCAATAGTCTAATAGGATTCACTTGTTGGGAAACTCTAGGAAGATACCTGAAGGAACTTCTTAAGACAAAATATTTAGGTGAATACCCCCTCCAAAAATGACTTCTTGAAAATATCAGGTGTTTTTTTTTTTAAATTTTTAAAGATTTTTATTTATTTATTTGACAGAGAGAGACACAGCGAGAGAGGGAACAAAAGCAGGGGAGTGGGAGAGGGAGAGGGAAAAGCAGCCTTCCCGCAGAGAAGGGTTCCTGATGTGGGGCTCAATCTTAGGACCCTATGACCATGACCTGAGCTGAAGGCAGATACTTAACAACTGAGCCACCCAGGTGCCCTGAAAATATCAGCTTTAGATGAGAAGCATAATATATATCGAGAGAGTTTAATCAATAAATAACTTTGTCTAATCTAAATGACATTATCTTAGAATAATTCCCAAATCAGATATGACTCTTCTCTCTTTCCTAAATCGACTGTGATTCCTTAATTTAAGTAATGATGGAGTTTCTACACACCAAAAAATACGATCAAAGTTTGTTGTTGTTTTTCCTCTGCTATCCTTCATTATATTTTACAGAAGGCAGCCTTAGTCAACATTCGAATTTTGTACATGGAATTTTTCCCTTGCCTTTCCAATGAGATTGTCCTTTTTGGAGAATAACTCAGGTAGCATGCTCTGTTGATTTATGGATTGAAACAAAAGGCTTTACCCTGAACCTACACCTAAGCTCCCTAGGTATAAATGAATGCTTTGAAGGAAAGACGTGTTCTCTCTCATCTGATGCCTTTCTTGAGACAGAAATGATGTCTTTGTTAATATATACTCATAACTACATCACTTCATTTGAGACAGTTTCACTATATAAGCTATCTCTAAAAGATATATTAACTATCAAAAGAGTAATTCTATACAAAATGATCTTTCCCGCAACAATTACACAAAGATTATGTGTTCAATTTTTGTAATATCAACCTGTTGTATATGAAAAAAAAGGGACACAGCAAATCTTACTGTAGTTTATAATAGTCAGAGATGACAACCTGCTAATTCTATTTATTTCCATAAGAAAGAAAATATAAATGAGGCATTGTGTCCTGAGCATAAGGAAAGCACCAAAATCATAAGTAGAAATTGGGCAAATATATTTCTAAGTTCTAGATTTACAATAATTATGCTTCACTCTCCATTTACTTGCTTCTAGGTTTAAATACATTTCGTTGTCAAAGCTGGGCTTTATTTGTGTTTATTTTTGTTTTTGTCACATGGCAATATTTTCTAATTACAAAGTCATTGTCTTTGAGTCTGAAAATGCTCAAATTCATTCAAGTAGGATCTTTCTCACTTTAATTATCCAGGAAAACCTTCCCCGTATTCCTGGCTAACAACTTGATTTCTTAAACTGGTAATGACTTTTGACTCTAATGAACATTGTTTATCTGATATATGTTTCATCTGATATATGCAGATAAACATCTGATATATGCAGATGAACATTCTTCATCTGATATATGCTTGCTGCTATGTTATCCTTCTCCATGGCATTTTAATGATTAGATAAATTAATATTATTTCATTTAAAATTAATTTTTTAATCAGAATCCCAGAAGAAAGCCACCTCTCTATTGGGTAGCACAATTTTCTTTCTGTTTTATACCTTTAAACTTTCTTCCCATCAACTCATTATAGTTTAGGTGTGATATGATTAGTCATTTTATGCTCATAAATGTGAGAAGCACATAGGAATACAATACTACTTCAACAAATAATTAATGATGAATGAAACAAATTGAAAAATGAATAAGAATAATATTTTGTTAGCTTATATTCTCTAAAGTTCTAATTTAATTAATGAATAATTGTAAGAAATTGTATGAAATATAGTGCTGAAGTGAAATCATCACATCTCTAGTAAAAGTTACAGTGATCAATCTCAGAACTTAGAAATGAAAATACTGTTCCTAGCAATTCTGCTTCTGGGTATATCATTCAAGAGAACTGAAATCAGGCAGAATCTTAAAGATATATTTGCACTCCCATGTTCATAGAAGCACTATACATGAGAGTCAAGAGGTGGAATCAACACAAATGTCCACTGATGGATGAATGGATAAATGAAATATGGTACATGTTTGGCAAGGATGTGGAGAAAGGGGTAACTTCTTCACGGCTGATGGGAATGCAAGCTGGTGCAGCCACTTTGGAAAACAATATGGAGTTTCTTCATAAAGTTAAAAATAGAACGATCCTATGGTCCAGCAATCACACTATTATATATTTACCCAAAGGATACAAAAACACTAATTTGAAGGGATACCTACCCCCTGATGTTTACAGAAAAATTATTGACAGTAACCAAATTATGGAAAGAGCTCAGAGTCCATTGGCTGATGAATGCAAAGAGAAGATGAGGTATGTATATCCAGTGGAACATTACTCAGCCATTTAAAAAAAAAAAAAAAAAGGAATCTTGCTATTTGCAACAATGGAGATGGAGTTAGAGAACATTATGCTAAGTGAAATAAGTCAGTCAGAAAAAGACAAATACCATGCGATTTCACTCATATGTGGAATGTAAGGGGAAAAAATGAACATAAGAGGGGAAAAAAAGAGAGGCAAGGCAAGAAACTGACTCTTAACTATAGAGAACAAACTGATGGTTACCAGTGGGGAGGTGGATAAGGAGTGGGTTAAATAGGTGATAGAGATTAAGGAATGCACTTGTGATGAACACCAGAGGTATGGTAGTGTTGAATCTCTTATACGGTACACCTGAAACTAATATTACACTGTATGTTAACTAACTGAGATTTAAGTAAAAACTTTAAAAATATGGTATACACATATAATGGAATATCATTAAGCCTTAAAATGAAAGGAAATTCTGATAAATGATACCACCTGAAACATGAAAACATAATAGTAATTCAGTCATATAAAGTGAAGCCAATCACACAAAACAAACACAACCAACCAAAACCACAGATATATTATATGATCCCACTTACATAAGTTATCCTGATTAGCCAAATTCATGGAAACAGAGAAGAGAATGATCATTGCCAGGGACAAAGGGAGGTCAAAATGGGGAATTTTTCTTTTAATGGAGATAGTTTCAGTTTCACAAAACGAAAGAATGTTGGAGGTTGATTACACAACTTTGTGAATACACTTTACACTATTGAACTGCACACCTAGAAATGGTTAAGATGCTAAATTTTATATTATATGCTTTTTTACAATAATTTAAAATATGAACAATGTGAGAATGTATGGGTTGGAAAGGTTGGAAAATTTAATTGTGTAGTATAAGTTCACAACACTTCAGATGTATTTGTATTATGAAATATTATATATATATATTTCTTTTTCAAAATTCTGCAGTGTCAACTTCTCATAATCAATTTTATGATCTAAGTTAGTTTTTGAGGTTTTCAAGGTCTCAATTCTTTTACATTTTTATTTATTTTCTCTGGTATGTATTAAACTTGAAAGACCCCTTAAACATTCCCTGCAGTAATATTCTAATATTTTATTGAGGGTAATTTTACATTTTCCACGATATTAAAAATAGAATATTGAAAGCACATTATTGTGATAAGAGGTAGTATTAAAATACAACAGAAGTGTGTTTAATTGGCACGTACATTTTAACTTTAAAAATGATTGCTATAACAATTTCTAAGCAAATTAAATAAAGGATATACTTCTTTTATAAGATCTGAGATTTATTTAATATCTAACTCTAGGGAATTAGTGAAATGTGTTGAGAGATATCTTTAAAAGCTAAAGGCTAAATTGCTGAAAGCAGTCATCTGGACAGCTCTTCCAATTATGGTTATATGTGAATAAATGTGTTGAATGAGAAATAATATGAACAATTGTTTAGTTATTTAAACTTGTTCCAAATTTTTCCATATTAATAGTTGTGATTAAATAGGTCATGTAACATTTATTCACCTGTCAATTAAATACATTTTATTTTATTATAACTTAGCTTTCATCAGAATTGAATAAAGTGTCATGCAATGCTTTCAGAATATTTTTCTTACACGGAAGAATCAAAACCCACATGAATAATACAACGTATACTAAATGAATAAGAAAATAATGAATAATATTTTAAACACTTGAAAACTAATTTGAATTCATTTTAAAAATGAATTTAGAAAGAGTTTTCTTTTGTAATTCCCATCTTCTTTTGAAAGACAACTGAAAATAATTGAGAAAATAATCAAGTGCCTTCAGTGTTTTAACAATGATAATTATGTTTTCCACAGTAATTGTTCCTATTAAAATATGGCCTTTATATAAGAGCCAATCATTAGAATGAAAGATAAAGTTTAGCAACAACTAATCACAAGCTTTATGCAATTATATCACAATACATTTGAATTATTACGAGAGTTTTACGAAAGCTTCATAGAAAAAAAATTGCTACATACACTTCCCATCTATTTCCTCCACAATTACCACCAAAGATAAATGATTTCATAAGTTTTATATCCACGAGTAAAGAGAACTGTTCACTTTGCTAAGCTAGAATATATGACTGAAGAGTCATAAAAATGCAAATATTCTGATTATATTTTATTTATTATAATTAAGAAAGAGATAAACATTTCTGTTTCCTAAAATTTTTACTTTCGGATTTACATATGATAAACAACATCAACAACAAAAAACAATGTTTAACCCTATTACCTCACACAAACTTTTGCAATAATTTTGCATCTATTTGGCTAAAAGAATGTTTTTCCCCCAAAACCTTGTAATTTTATTTTTTTTAGTAAGCAAACAAAAATGCCAAAACAAAACAAACTTTCAAAAGAAAACCTATTAGAACACTAAAACTGGAGTTTACTGAATCTAACTTAAGATCACTAAATTTTTGACATCTCTAACCATTTCAAAAGTCTCTCCTATAGAGCTAAATTAACAAGTGGATAGCACAGTACAATAGTAAATATCTGAAAACTCTTAAGATCACCACCAAACATTAGGGTGTAGTTGAAACTTTGTCTCAGTCTTTAATTACACAGATTTGAAGGGAGGGCTAAAGTACAATAATTTCATTAAACAATAGTAAATAAATGGAGAAAATAAATATTGGAACATACTTTTAATATTTTGGCACACATTCTGAGATTTTGGAAACTATAATGACAACACATTAATCTGCAACCACAACAAAAGAAATAATTATGGGGGAAAGGTGGAAAATTAATAAAACAGCTGATTATGCAAACTATAGGTAGTTATATGTTGCAGAATAGGCTTCTCCTTTAGAAAATGAGCAAATAAACTGTGCATGCAGCAAATTATAATTTCTTCCTGATGATTTATAAAATTTAAAAATCATATTTAATAATTGTTTGGCTTTTTGTCCTTTTCTATGTGTACTACTACTATCATGAAGGGACAAGGCAAATACACTTTATATCCCTAATGGTATTAACTTCTAGCTAGTCACCACTAAGACTTTCTTTTCTTTCAAATCAAATTGTAAATTGCAATCCTTTACCACATACTCATCTGGTAAAGATTAGGAACCAAGTCTGCTGTCTATTCATTGTTTTCCCCTCCTCAAGAGTTTTCTTCACTAGTGCCAGGGGTCTGGTATTGACTATACAGTATTAAATGTTTTCCTCCTCAAGGTCTTCAGAGCAACCTCTCCCATTCTGGAACTCCTTCCTCTTTTCCCTCTTCTCCCTAATCTGTCTCCTTTTGTGATTCAGGCTTTCCCTATGTTGTTTGTCCTTTGGCTTCCTGGTTTCCTATTGGATACCACTACAAATCTGATTCCTTGGAGATTTAAGAATTAAGGAGAAATAAGCAGTCCCAGTGACCAAGTCTCCCTGGAAAATATTTCTTCAATATTACTGAGTGTTCAGTG
This sequence comes from Mustela nigripes, assembly GCF_022355385.1. Taxonomy (NCBI): domain Eukaryota; kingdom Metazoa; phylum Chordata; class Mammalia; order Carnivora; family Mustelidae; genus Mustela; species Mustela nigripes. Next base: position 253,282,148 of record NC_081557.1, on the reverse strand, counting down.
TAGGCCAAGCACTATTCTAACCACGTAACATGAAGTGACTCATTCAGTCTTCATAACTCTAGGATAGGTATCTTATCTTCAACCCCATTTTACAGATAAAAATATTAGAGTTCCAAGAAACTAATTAAATAGTCCAAAGTCACATAGCCAATGGCAGATCCAATATTTGAACCTGAGAATCCCGTCTCTGCTTTGCAAATTCTACACTATCTTATGTTAACTCTAATACTGACCTTTCTCCACAACATCTTTGTTAACAAACGTGTGAGTTTTGTGGTATCTAAATGGGGTATCTCTCCCAGTCAGATGAGGTCCCCCAAACATGAGGCAACTGATCTGATGGAAAACGGTGGCATAGGAGGTAAAAGAATTCACCTGACACGGAACACAGGAGATAGAAGTTATTGAATGCACATCAAAGGAGCAGCAGGCAGGACGGCAGAAGAGAACCTGTCTGCCATGAGGCAATGGGTGGGCGCCATTTTTAAAGGGGGTAGAGGAGGAAGTATGGAGATGTGAGAAATTCCCATTTTTGGTGACTGTGCCTAGTTGTAAGTAGCCCATTGGTCAATTAGGGCCTACGAACATTTTGAGTTGGGTTGTTTAATGGACCTGTGTGTATTCAGCGAGACGGTCACTGTGGGCCCTTTCTATATTCCATTGTTTAGATCTGTTTACCTAAAAGCGGCCTTACAAGTTTTATAATGAACTTCTATTTTGAATTTTATAATGAAAGATTGATTCTCCACAGCTTTCACAATGGCTTGATGTGTGCAGGATTTCCAAGGGAAGAAAGGGGCCATAAAAGGAAAACATCTGTCACATAGGTGTATGTCTAAATAAGATCTGTTTAGAAGTTGTCAACCAACTGCATTATTCAAAGGAAAATTCAACATTGGCTATCTCCAATGAAATGTCAGGTGTGATGACTTTCATGTATTAATTGAGTTCATCTCTTGGGAAGCAAATAAAATAAACTTTCACTTTCAGTTATTGGATTTCTCATTGCTTTTTGTTTTTATACAAAATGATGGTGTATACTTGAAATAATATTTTGTTCTTTAATCAAACAGCTGTACAGTATTCCCCCATTGTTGTCAAATTATTCCATCCTAGCCACACTCCAAGGCCTACTAGAAGACCTCCATTCTTTCTATTTCTTCGTGGACATGTCATCACAGTCCTTAGTGCCATTTCCTTAATATTTGTTCATCTTTATTTTCATTAGCATTTTTAGTGTGCCTTTTGAATAAATCTCCTCCTCAACTAATATATACAATTGTTACATCATTTTCATTCATATATAAATACATATTACATTGTGTCCCCACAAGACTATGAGATGTTTGAAGTCATAAATACTGTCTTTTACATCAATAGTCCTTTATAATATCTACTTATATTAGACACAATACATTCCTATGGATAAAGTGATAATAAGTTATAACTCCCTCTAAATAAGGTAATAGAAGAACAGTATTTAGTTCACTACCATTCTATACATGGAAAAATGGTATTCTTTAAATTAATTATTATTTGGGGACGCCTGGGTGGCTCAGTTGGTTGAACAGCTGCCTTCGGCTCAGGTCATGATCCCAGTGTCCTGGGATTGAGTCCCACATCGGGGTCATTGTTCGGCGGGGAGCCTGCTTCTCCCTCTGCCTCTGCCTGCCATTCTGTCTGCCTGTGCTCGCTCTCTCTCCCTCTCTCTCTCTCTCTGATAAATAAATAAAATCTTTAAAAATAAATAAAAAAATAAATTAATTAATTATTATTTGGTATTTGTAATAATGTAATATGCAAGATTATGACAAATAGGTATTATATTATAGCTCTAGACTTTAAAATAACTTTGTTTATCTTATTTTTAAAAGATTTATTTATTTATTTGAGAAAGAGTGTGAGCAGGGGGAGGAACAGAGGGAGAGAGAGAATCTCAAGCAGACACCCCACTGAGCTTGGAGCCTGAGATCTCAGGACCCTGAGATCATGACATGGGGTGAAATCAAGAGTCGGATGCTTAACGGACTGAGTCACCCAGACATCCCTGTTTACCTCTTTTTTTATATAAAACTCAGTTTTTAAAATTAGTTACTATGTCACATGTTGGAGTTACAAAACTGAAGAGGGAAAACCTAAAACTTTTGATTATGCAATCAAGTTGAGGATAAGCATTATCAAATTTTTTTAAAAATAAATGCAACATAGTAAGTCTAGTAAATTTCATAAAGAGGGGTATAAGTTTCTATAAAAACGCATTAAGAGTAGAGTTCACATGAGAAATCAAGGAAGTCGGTCCTAACCAGCAAGTAATGAATAAGCTTAAAAAAAAAAAAAATAGGCATTAACAATATAGGGAAAAGAAGGCCTACTATGCACAGATGACCTATGTGGAGAGGTGTCACACCATATTGTGAAATCTGGAAAAAAAAAAATCTATTGTGAGTGGAATGAGATGATAAAACAATGATAAGGATGGAAAAGTAGCTAAGACTGAATTTTGCAGACACTTTTGGATTATGTTTGGGATTTTGAACTTTATTCAGAGTATTGTGAACACTTTGATATATCTAAGCAATGGGCTACTGAATTGAATTTACATTTTGTCGAAAAGCATGCTGGTGGCGGTATAGAAAATGAATGAGAAATAGAGGAGGGCCATGGGCACCTGGCTCATATCTCTTTGGTCTTGACCATTTCAGTGCAGACCAGCCAGACTTCCACGTCAGGAAGTACTTGCTTTTTTTTCCTTCTTGGCCTGAGGGCTTTCTCTTGCAGTAAGAACTCCTTCTGATTGCAAGTTTAGCAGGCTGAATGTTCTAGAGAATTAATGACCAATAACTAATCCGAGTTTGTGTATTAATACCCCTGAGCCTTTGTTGTTTAGATGGAATAACCCAGAGCCCTTTTTCCTACAGTTTCTCAGAATTCTGTTGTGGGATTAAGCAAGCGTCAGCAGGCCACAGTGGTAAATAGCTTGATAAGTAATCCTTTTTGGGAGTTGTTGCCTTGCTTTTTTCTCCCCTGAAGGCATTTCTTGAGATTAGCTCCCCTCCAAAGGAAAAAAAAAAAAAGAAAAAGAAAACTATTGGCTGAAATCTTTGTCTCCATTGCTTCTGAGACTATATTGAATAATGCATGTAAGGAATGGTAGGAGTGGATAACAGGGTGCAGGTTAATACAGGCATACCTCAGAGATAATGCGGGCTCTGTTCCAGACCACTGCAATAAAGTGAATACAGCAATAAGGTCAAATAATTTTTTTGGTTTCCAGTGCCTATAAAATTGTTTACACTACCCTATAGTCTATTAAGTGTGCAATAGTATTATGTCTAAAAATACAATGTGCATACCTTAATCAAAAAGTACTTTATTGCTGGAAGACCTGGGTGGTACAGTCAGTTAAGCCTCTGATCTTGATTTTGGCTCAGGTCAAGATCTCAGGGTTATGGGATTGAGCCCCATGTTGGGCTCTGTGCTCAGTGCAGAGGTTGCTTGTCTTTCTCTCTCTGTTCCTCCCTGCCACTCTCTCTCTCTCTCTAAAATAAATAACATCTTTAAAAAAAAAAAAAACTTTATTGCTAAAAAAAATAACTATCTCTAAACTTTCAGTGAGTCCTAATCACTGATCACAGATTACCATAATATAATAATGAACAAGTTTGAAATATTGTGAGAATTACCAAATGTGACAGAGAAACACAAAGTGAACAAGTGTTTTTGTAAAGATGACCCCAACAGATTTGTTTAATGCAGTGTTGCCCTATACCTTCACCTTGTAAAAAATGTAATATCTATGAAAAGCAAAAGAATGATGCACAAAAAAATGAAATATGCATATGTACTTTTGAAAGCAACCTTGAAAAGAGATAGAATGAAAAGAAAGCATGCATTTAAGTATGTACCTGTAAGCAAACCTGATATATAGTTTTCCTTTCTGTTAACATCCAGTCCTCTTTTCTTCAAAGATAAGAGGATGGTAAAGAGAGTAACACCATGTTCAGTAGAATATAGTACCTGGTGGTTTAGTCTTTCAATTACTTTGATCTTTTGATAATTTCCTGTCATATAATACCAACCAGGTTGTTCTTGGATCTAACATGTAGGAAGCAGGTTTGTTTGGTTTTTTTTTTTTTTTTTTTTTTTTGGTCCCTCTTTTTCTCATCAACAATTTCTTGTTACCAATGTGGCTTTCTTTTAACTTAAACTCTAGATTTGAGTGGGATGTATCAAAGCAGGATCATTTGAGGAAAGTTTAATCACAAAGAAATATGTTATAAATGTCTATCTGAGGTAACTGTATAGATAGTGCACTACACCACAGCTAGAGATACCAGAAAAGAAAAAAAGCTACCATATTTGTAAAGAAAGAAATTCCTATGGAACAATCTACCTTGCCAGGATCAGTGGCCCTTGATCTAGTGATTGAGTCCAGCTGGCAGTGTCACAAGCAGGACAACTGAGGAATAAATGTCCTGACCTCATTTTCTCTCCACTCTCTGAGCTCCTCCCCAGTACTCCAAGTTAACTGAACCCAACAAGAATCTAGAGAGCAGGGAATCCACTCATGAAGTCCAGATAGTCTTTCTCCAAGGGGAGAGATCTAGAAGGAGAAGGGTGGAGAAGGACTCTGGAGGGATAAGCCAAAGGTACCTAGCATATAAGAAACGTGTCAATGATGGATCTTTCTGCATCACAGAATTGATCACATCCCAAGTCAACCACACAAACTGCCATTAAAAGCACTGCCCAGATTCTTCCCAAAGAAGTTTGTTTAGTAACAAAAGCTTCATAAGGTAGGAATTCTTTGAATGAGGAGAATACACTATGCATTATCTTAGGTAATAAAACCAACTATCATTCTGACTTAACATGACTTAGGTAATAAAACCAACTATCATTCTGACTTAACACAATGAACGAATGAAGCAAGATGGGGAATGCCTGCTTGAGGTGACCCTCCAAGTAGAATGTCAAGGGATTGCTTTCTCAATAGTTTCATGATTTGTATTACTTATATATCACCTCATAACAAATAACCCCAAACTTAATGATTTAGAACAACACATTTACTATTTCACAATTTTTGTGGGTCAAGTATCATGGCACAGAAACAGAAAAGCAGCACAAATGCACATGTAAATTCAAATCTTACTATATCAGTTAAGTAAATTCTAATTCACTAAATGATACAGTCATACGACAGAGTAAAATAAGTAATAAAGAGGGTAACCCTTCAATTTTCTGCTTATAATTGATCCACTTAAAAAGCCTTAGGTTAAAAGAAAAGGGGGGCGGCAGTTGGGGGATAACTACAATCTAACACTGCATTGATTACATATCCATGCAAAGATTCAAAAATATTATTTTCAGTAAAAAAATTATTTATGAATATGTACAGGATAATTACAATTTGTAAAGCCTAAGGACTTTTAAAAGTAAACAATAACATTTTTCAGAGATATCCAGAATCAGTAAAAGGAATCAGTAAATGAATAAAAACAATCAGGGTACTGCCTCAAAACTAGAATTTCACTAAATCAATCGTTTTTGAATTGGTCAATTGAAGAAATACAGTGCTAAATAATAGAAGACAGGAGTGCAAAAATATGTTCAAAAGAAATAAAAATCTTTATCAGTTTTTACTGAGCAAGGGAGTGGGATGCTATCTGACAACTACCAGCCACCCTAAAGACGTATGTCTCTATGGAGGATAGCTGGTTCACCAGTTTTGTCATATTTGAACGCTCTAGTTTCTTGTTCTAAGTCTACAAAACAAAATTCTAACCTAACATTAAAAAGAAGCCATTTGAACGCTGTCATGTAACTACACTTGAACTGGTAATGACGTCATTTCGTTGTTTTGGTTGTTTGTATGTCTTTGCCCTTTTCTTTTCAACACCTTCACTCTCTTTCTTAAACTGATTTTTATACTCCACATATTTTTATCTGCTGCACATACTTTCATCTTCTATTTTTGATCAGGTTCTCACCTCATGTTGCCCCTTTACTGTCATTCTCTCCATATATCAAGATTAGAAGAGCTGTTTATGACCATCATGATGTCTGACTTCATCCCCTAACATATTTAGGTTGTGTCACCCTTTGTTATGATAATTCAGAAACACTTTCCCCTGCTAAGCAGTCCAAAACGTGTCACTTTCTTATATTTATTTATATTATGCTAATGTGAAGTTTAATATGTGATTTATTATTTCCCTTTTGCATTTTACACTGACATCATCCATAATCATAGCTAGCTATACTACTTGAACAACATTTACAAATGCATGGTAAGTATTCTTACATATATTACAATTTTAAAATACATAAAATGTTAAATCAACTCTAAAGTGGTCATAATGAAACTTTCTGAACTATTAAGAATTAAATTAAGATTACTTTCATACAATAGTAGCATTAAAGAAGTATCTTTAAAATGATTGTTTTGAAATGTCATCCTTAAAAACCATTTAGTTTTTATTACCTCTTGTCCTACATGAAAAAGCAGAGAACCACAGAACATTGAGTAAACTATAGTGTTAAAATGCTGCCAGACAATTTTCCCTCTGCTAAGGATGGCCGGTTTGGATTTAGTCCAACAAAATGCTGTCCCATTTGGACTTCATATATGTAAATAAAGAACTCCGTCTCTCTCAACAGCATCACACACCAGTCTTTAATTACCTCTTCAACCAAGAATATGTCAAATCGTTGACTAGTGTGACAGAACAACATTTGCAGCAAATGAACCATTATTTTTTGAAATTGGATTAGTTACTTCAGGTGTTGGTGTCCTCTTTTTATATAATGGCAAGTTAAAGTTACTATTAAAATTCTTCCTATTTTGTATTGCATGTACTTCTAGCACTCCAGGCCTATAGATTGTGTTAATGATGAGGGAGTAAAATAGAAGTAAGGAGAAAAAAAAAGTTATATGCTTAATATTTATTCTTAAAAAAATAAAAATTCTCTAGCTTCTTTTGTTTTATTTACAGTAAGTTTAGAAGAAAAACTAAAATTTCCCTTTTTTTTCTTTTCATAACTTCTCATAAATACCGCTATGTGCTCATTAACAACTTTTCATTCAGTTAGTCTCACCTCTTGCCCTCATTACCTTTTTCATGTATCATTAGATATGTGCTCTGCAGTGAAACATGATCAGGATACTGAGCAACTCTTTGCAGATAGGAAAGAAAAAAAATGCAGTCTTTAGATAGGGGGTACTTATAACCACACACATGTTCTTGAAAAAGCATCATCTGTTCTGGGAGTCGCACAGAAACTATTTCTTACAAAAAATGAGCATATTTTAATATCTGTTTTGAATAAATATGATGTAGCATGTAAGATAGCTTGAATAGTGTCCTGCAACAGAAATCATAGAAAAAGTTATCATATCAAAATCGAGCTACTTTCAGAATGAAGAAAGCAGAGCTTATTAGGGGCAAGAGAAAAAAGTTGTCATGCCTCTGTGGTTTTGCTCTAGACTGTCTTGTCCAAAGAATATTACCTTGTGAAGTAACATTTAAGTGTCGGTTTAAATGCATTAGTATTTTTTATGCTGTGTATCACTGTCTATTTTTCAATATAGCTATGTGCATAATCTGTCTCCCTGTCAGAGGAGAGTCTATGCTTGGAATCACTTGAAGCATTCAAGAAATGTTCTTTTAATAAAGAAAACAATGTACTTCTCAAATGTTGTTTGTTAAATTTGGCTCGATTTCCTGTGTAAATAGCCAGTAAATATTTGTTGTTTTGAGGTTGAGTTTTGAATTCCTTCCCTTTCATATACATACTTAGTCATGTTGCACCAGCCATTTCATGCTGCTCAGCCTTGGTGTCCCCAACCAAAAAGGTAAACTAATTTGTAATAATGTACAGTAATAGCTCTTCTCTGAAGAGAGATGGCAGATCAGCAAGTGATCAATAATAGACATAAATATAAAAAGATCCAAGTGTCAGAAGCAAAGGATAAATTAGCAGGTAAAAGTGAGTTCATGTGTGCTCATTTACTCTCCAAGACCTACTGGGTTATGCCTAGATCAAAATAAGAAATTATGGGGCGCCTGGGTGGCTCAGAGGGTTAAGCCTCTGCCTTCGGCTCAGGTCATGATCCCAGTGACCTATAATAAGTTTGGAATTATGTGCTGTGACTAATTAGAAACTAGAACTCTATGTATCACCAACCATGATTACCCAATAAGAATGGAGGAATGGATTGGCCAAAGGCATAAATTTGAATTATAATGAGACCTACTCTCCCACAGCAGAGCATTTAAGGGGTGAATGAGAGAGATAAACTTTCATTATCAACTCATAATGTGTGCTCAAAAAGCTGTTAGAAATGGAGATGGGAGGGCAAAGTATTATCAGTTTTTCCTGGAGTATGTTCAGATAGGGAGTAGCTCGGACAAAAATCCCATATCAACACTATATATTACTTAGGGTTTTTATCTTCTTCTTTTTTTTTTTTTTTTTTTCCTGGAATTGTATGTTAATTAGTGGACCAGGCTACTTTTACCCAAAAAATAAAACAAGCCTTCTCCCTTCTGAGTTCTTGGGAAGGAAAACATTTATTAAAAGCCGCAAGACTCCATCTAGTTTATTCTCTGCGAGTATACTACATCAGCATCTGTTCTCCTGTATCTCGTTAGTTACAGGAGTAAGTAAGAATGATGTTCTTAACTCTTCCCAGTGACTTTCCCGTTACTGTCATAATGATGCTATTAAGAGTCAGAATTAATGTCCTCAACATCTACACATTTTGCCCTGGAGCCTGGCAGTCCTTTTCACTATGACTTGGTGTCTAGCCATGTAACTAGCCATTTGGTCAATCAGTGTCAATAAATGTGACATAAGGAGAGGCTTGAAAGGTCCAGTTTTCTCACCTTTGCAACTCCGTCACTAGCTTGAAATCAAATCTCAACTGCTGGAGGAATGTGAAGAACACATGGAAGAGAAGTGAAGCCATCCTAGATCAGCAAGCCCTCAGACAACCTGCCAGCAGGGGGCAGACACATGGGCAAGAACTGTTGAGATCAATCTAGCCCAGCTCATGTCTGCAGAACAACCCAGTCAACCATTAGACTTACGGAAATGATTGTCATTTTTAGTCTCTGAGTTTGGGGTAGTTTATCTGGTACATTTTTTCAGCCAAAAAACAAACAAACAAACAAACAAACAAACAAAACAGGAATACATACACATGAACACAAAAGCTTTGCATCATTCCACATGAAAGTGAAAATCCTGAGGAGACTTAATAACTGATTTCTCATCAGCCTCAATAACCTGGACAGAGTAATTAGGAAGGGTTTTTCTACAGCCAGAGGTTTAAGTGCACACACTCTGGGAGACCTGGTATCTTATAAGGTTTAAAAGGAAACAGTCTTCCCGTGGTAGATTAGTTACGGAATCTGAACTCTGAAAATAGTTTGCTACTTGTAGAGAGCACAGAAAGTAGGAAAATGCTGCTCCACAAGTGTTAAAATGATAATGGTGTTTATGATCTACGCTCCTCCCTGATCTTCTATATCTGCCCTCGTGCTGCTCAGTTTAACTTTACGGACTATCCTGAAAACTAATGATTCCTAAAGGTTAAGGTTTTTCAATGAATATAAAGTTGTGAATATCAGTTTTCTACTTGATAGGTTCATGGTCTCTAATGAATTTCAGCTTAAGCATTTTCCTTTACTTAATAGCAAAGAAGGTTAAAAGGATCTCTATTTCTTGTCAAGGCTTTCTCAATAAAATTAAAATAAAGAACAATCAAGACTTACTAAAGGTTAGAAGTAAGGTATTGGTGATTCAGTAAGGGCGCCCCCCTCCTGAAGGTTTATTTGAAACGTAAGGAAAGTGCACTTATAATTGATAATGTTTTATGGAATTATATAATTTAAATGTCCCATCATTCTTAATTGAAAGACCAAGATACCTAGCACAGGTTAAGCATCCGTGTTCAGTTAATTAAATTGTCTTCTCCGTTAAATCATTTGATTAAAAATTGCTAGTCTTATTAAGCCAGACTTTTAAACTCATACTCACAAAGAGAGTAATCATAGTAGATGTGTTTCCATTCATTACCTCTTTATACTTTTATAAAGAACTCTCTATTAAGAAGAAAGAAATTGTGCCTCAGAATGAATACTCGTAACAACTCTTTCCATGAAAAATTACTGTAAACTCAAGTGTTCTTTAGGAAAAAATTAAATTCTTGCTATGATTTGATTTAGAAACCTAAATTTGCAGTTGGTTTATATAGGCCAAAACTTAATTGATTAGCTTAACTACGTGTTTTAGAACTATATTCTGCAATGAAGACTTCTGGAAAACAGAGGAAAGTTTAATATCCCCAAATGGGCAATTATCCCCTAAATAAATAACAGTATTTTTTGTTTGTTTGTTTGAATTTGAAGGCACGCTGTTCTAGTCATTAAAAGCCTTGATTTGGAATCTTAAAAATTGGAATTAAATCCTATCTGCTACTTACTGGCTTAGTGACCTAAAGCAAATTACTCAACTTCTCCAAGAATCAGGGTATTTTTATTTGTAAGTTGAGGATAATAATGATATTTATTTCATAAACTGCCATTAGGAATAGGTGCAAAGTACAGGTAAACTTACCGCTACACTGGCTGGTTCCTATTTAGCATTCCATAAATTACAGCTTTTACTGTATTTATTGTTGTTACCATCTTGACTTTATTGCCCAGCAGAGTTCCAGTGTATTGTTTGCTGATAATTGAACTTACTAATTAAATTAATTAAACTTCAGTAGCCAAATTTCTTTCTCACAAGTGGGTTATTTCTACTTTCTCTCTCTCTCTCTCAAGACCCAGGAATTCGGTTCATACCACAAATCCTCATGTAAAATAGAGTCTCTTTTGTTAGTAATCATACACCTATCAACCCTAAGGAAGCACATAACCTTAATTAAAAGTTGGCAATGGATAACAAGTGTTAACAGACCACAGTTGATCTTGGAGGTAACAAGGATTCAGCCCAGGGTATTTGAGAGTTGATATGGCTATTATGCCTGTTCTTGAATCTTCCTGCTAGGTATGTCTTCTTGAATCAATATATATTCTCTTTGTAACTCTTAGCTGGCTTTAATTCTGTCAACTTCCCAAAATAAAATAGCAAAGCTACTTTCTCTCCAGCTCCTCTCAAATCCCACATTAGTCTAAAGTTCTCCAGCACTGACCTTGAAAACTCCATAACCTTTCCTGGAGTCCTTAGTAATTGACCTCTGGAAATCTTGCCTTCCTTTATACTTATTGATCTCCCTCCTGTTTTGTTCTGAGAGATCTTTACTCTTTGTTAAGAAGTAGCAATAAAGACGTTCTACTTTCACTTTTGTTATTCTAAGCTAGAATTTTCTAATATATTCCTGCACCATGTTTGAAGAAAACACTCCACATTAAAAAAAAAAAAAAATAGAAATTCTTAGTTATCAACAGTGCTCAATAAAGAATTGAAAGTTCTTGGGGCACCTGAGTGACTCAGTCAGTTAAGTGTCTTCCCTCATCCCAGGGTCTTGGGATGAAGGCTGCACTGAGTCTGTGTTTAGCAGGAAACTTGCTTCTCCATCTGCCTCTATCTGTTACTTCCCCTGCTTGTGCTATTATCTGTCAAGAAAGAAAAAAAGAAAGAAAGAAATCTTAAAAAAAAAAAAAAAGAGAGAACTGAAATTCCGATGGGTCTTATGAGATAATTCGTATGTTTTTATATTAGTTAATATATTAATTCACACATATGTATTATGTCAGAGGAATATATAAACACACATATGTATTATGTCAGAGGAATATATAAACACACATATATATTTCTGTTTCAAATTTATTTGAACTCAGAATTTATTTATTTTTTATGTCAAATGAATTATATCACAGAATGGCTTTTTATTTAAAAAATTACATTTTGCATTGTCCCTAATGTTCCCTTCAGCCATGGAGAACCAGCTCTTCCTCCCAGCTCATATGAACAGGTTTAGCTACACCATGGACAGGAAACAAATAGGACATATTCTGAATTTTCAGATCATTTAACAGATTTTCTGATTCATTTTTCTAGGCGGAGTTACCTAGTGGCTTTTGTTTTGTTTAGTTTTGTTTGTTTTGCCTTGGATCTCTTTGGCAGTCTTGTTGAGTCTATGGTCTCTTTCTCAAAGTTATATCTTAAAAAAATTACTCAAAAAAAAATACTTAACATAAATGTTTTAAATAATATGTATTATTACAAAGGAACACAATTATAATGAAATGTAATGAGGATATTAGAATTGTACTACAGTTAAGTATATGCATCATGATTAATATATTAAATAAAAATATTGGCAGATTAATAATTGTCATAATTTCAAAATAATGATGCTAATAAAAGATATTAGGAAATATTTGCAATTATATAATGGGACATGGAAAGATTTGTGAGTTTTCCAAGAAAAAAGAGATATTACTAGTATTAGCATAATTTATTGTCTGACATATATATTGGAGAGCAAGTAAATTTAGTTGGAGGCTCATGGGGATAAAATATATAATCTTCTTCATCTAAATTGATGGTCTCCCAGAATTCTCTCTTGTCTGTGATTACCAGGTTTAGTATCTCAACCTTACAGGGAAGTTTTTATTGTTGTTATTGTGTTTGCAAGAAGGTTTCAAAGAGGCAGTTTTGAGTTTTCGGATTTTGGGTTTTTTGTTTTGTTTTGTTTTGTTTCATGTAAATCATAGTTCTTTTGAGGTATGCCAATTTTTGGTTCAGCCCCAGTTTACTTGAAATAATTTTTAATTAAAATATCCATGATTGTATTACCTGCAGCAGTTTTATTCCCTCCTCTTAATTTACTATGAACAACATTAAATATCCTCACATTGGAGTTTAATCCTAAACAGCAGGAGGTCAAAGTGAATCAGATGCTGTATCTGTACATTTTACAGATATAAAAGAGCATAGATTAATGCCTAATTATCATATTAATATCTCATAGGTATTCATTTCTTACTTTATGCAGGTTGATGGCAAATATGTAACTTTATAACCATCACAGAATTTTCTTTCTTTTTTCTAGCAGTAGAAAAAACAATGATGTACTAATTGTTCTCACTATTGTAAGATTTAGAATTTTGTTAGTGGACAGAAAAATGAAATATGAGTTGCTAGACTGAAGTTAATGCTTCAGAATGCAACATCAATAGCCTATATTTGAATTTTTCATAGAATCAATTTTTTTATGTTACTCATGTAATTAAAATATTAATCACATATTTTTAATACATGGCACCTAGTCATGTATTTTATGTCATAATCATATGTTTTAATACAAGGCACCTAATAAATCTAAAAACCTAAAAAAATTTTACCAGTAAAATATAACAAAACTTCCAAGAAATTTTGCCATATATGCTTGATCATTTGACTTCCATTGACTCCAGCCTCTTAGAATATACCTGGACATTAAATTTTTAAAGATCCAAATTAGAGAAAATGAATTTTCACAAAGTCAAAATAAAGTATGTAGAGCTATTCCAGGTTCACAAACACTGTACTCATTGTTACCATTTTTATTCAAAGCTCTGTGTAAAATAAGATTATTACATTTTCTTCATACTACCCTTTATGACTCTCAGTTTCAGATGAGTAATAAATTGAAGAGAAAGGCATATTCAGCAGTGGCAAAACAATGATAAGTAAAAGAAATAACAGCAGAGATGATAAAATTGGGTATTATATATATACACACTGTATATGTCTAATTAATACATACAATATAATCCATACTGTATATTTGGTAACAATTTCATAATGAGTTCCTGTTCATAAAATAATTTTATACAAATATATGTGAAAAAAGGCAAGTATTAAGGTCATCAGCATATTAGTTATTATATATCGACCTTATCGTGATCTTTTCAAACCAACTTTGACAAATGGTAGAGAAATTAACTTAGTACTGGGACCACATGATATGTAAACTCATTTCCTTCTCATGTAAATTCAAACTGTTTTGGACACTATTCATTGATGGGATTAAAAAAGAACATGCTAGAATATTAAATGCATTGCTAGAGCTTTTGGGCTATATTGATCTTTTCTAGTAAAGATAGCAGGAGAATAGTTATGTTTGGGGCTATATTTTGTTTAAGTGACACCTACTGTAATAATAGGGTAAGTATTCTGCCATTGTCTGCCATGACCCCTCTGTAAGATGCTGTGATGCACTACTTGGAAGTTCCTAAAAAAAGATTTCATTACACACCTACTGGGATTGTGGTTGCAGGTATCTTGTGGTTGTGACTCCACTTTGAGAATTGCCTCAGTCTAAGAGCACTGCCTCACAATTAGTCACAATTCCTTCCCAGGGCAGCCCACATCCAAAGACTTCTTCACATGACAGTAAAAATGTGTCTCTCTTGAATCAATTTGGGCAAATCTGAAGGGCAATTCATGCTCCAGGTTAGTCTGTAGGATTGTCTAAGCTTCCCTTTAGGACTGCAAAAGAGCTCAATCTCTCTTTGCTTAGGCTAGTCTTCTGCCTCTCATTTCCACAGGTGTAAATCCTAAAACTACTCCCTACTATACCTTTTGCATTATTATTTCATGCACAGTGAAGCACTGACATAGAAATAAGGGTTTCCATGAGAAAGGCATGAAACAGTCAAACATTTTTCAAAGGATGAATGTCTGCTTTTAAGGACTTGCTCTGCCCAAACTTGGGTAAATGTTTATCTCTTTGAGGAAACAAAAACATTAGTTTATCGGTGTTGATTAATTAATATTTTTGCCATAAAACTAAGACCCCCTTTTCAGAGGCTATGATTAATAATTACTCATCCGATTTTGTTTTTCCAAATATGTTTATTTTTAAAGAGACTTTATTAATTAGAAGATTTGAAACAATAATTTCCTAAGCAATAATGGTTGTAATTATAATTAATTGAAATTGATAAATCACCTTCTAGTTATTTATAGTTTTCCTATGTGCTTGTTAAATTTTGATAAGAATTGTTACATTTACAAACTTATTATGTCCTTACTATGTGCCATGAACAGTTCTAAGTACTTTATATATGTTATTTTAGTTATTCTTCACAAAAATTCTCATGAAAACAAAGAAGGTGGGGTTATCTCTATTTTGCAAATAAGGTTGACAAAGGTTCAGTGACTTCCCTAAGGACATGTAGCTAATAACCCTAACCAGATATTAAACTCAGGTCCATAGAATGCCTAAATCTATATGAAGAACTAATCTTTCTTGATATAAATGCAACCTTATAAACTTCTCAATTCATGAAAACAAAAACAAACCAAAATTAAAACAAAAACAAGGGGCACCGGGTGGCTCAGTGGGTTAAAGCCTCTGCCTTCGGCTCAGGTCATGATCCCAGGGTCCTGGGATCGAGCCCCGCATCGGGCTCTCTTCTCAGCCGGGAGCCTGCTTCCTCCTCTCTGCCTGCATCTCTGCCTGCTTGTGCTCTCTCTCTGTTAAATAAATAAATAAAATCTTTAAAAAAAAATAAAATAAAACAAAAACAAAATCAAAATGTTTATGGCAAAACTTTAAAAGGCACATATACTCAATTCTTATTTTTAGCTAGGATTAAGTTTATCTCCACATCAAAGATATCTCATATCATGAAATCTTCATGAACTTGTTTTGGGGGTTATTCATCGATCTAATACACTGTTAATACTAGTATTTCACTATAAGACACCCCAGTGTTTATAGGAGCAACGTCCACGATAGCCAAACTGGATGTTCATCAACAAATGAATGGATAAGGAAGATGTGGTATACACACAGAGACACCCAAACACACACACACACTGGAATACTACTCAGCCATCAAAAAGGAATACTTATTATTTACATCAGCATGGATAGAACTGGAGGGTATTATGTTGAGTGAAATAAATTAATCAGTGAAGACCAATATCATATGGTGTCACTCATATGTGGAATAAAAGAAACGACACAGAGGATCATAGAGGAAGGGAGGGAAAACTGAATGGGACGTCCTCAGAGGGAGAACAACCATGAGAAACTCTTAACTATAGGAAGCCAACTGGGAGTTGCTAGAGGGGAGATAGGTGGGAGGGTGGGAAATTGGGTGATGGGCCTTAAGGAGGGCACATGATGTGGTGAGCACTGGGTGTTATTGAACACTATGTCTGAAACTGATGATGTAATATATGTTGGCTAATTAATTTTTTTTAAATTTATTTATTTGACAGACAGAAATCACAAGTAGCCAGAGAGGCAGGCAGAGAGAGAGAGGGGAAGGGAAGCAGTCTCCCTGCTGAGCAGAGAGCCCGATGCGGGGCTCGATTCCAGGACCTGGGATCACGACCTGAGCTGAAGGCAGAGGCTTTAACCCACTGAGCCACCCAGGCGCTCGCTAATTAAATTTAAATTAAAAAATACACATACACTTTACTTTGATATCATATGTGTCTCTATCGTTTTTTTCATAATCTCTAAAATCAAGTAAGAATAAAAACATTATTAGCCAACACTCATCATGTATGAGGCACTGGTGTTAACATTTTAAGAGGCTAACCGAATTAATAGTCACAACAAACTTACCAGACATACACAATTATTATTTTGATTTCACAGATAACATAAGGGAGGCAAGGAGATGTTAACTAATTCACCAGTGGTGGCAAAGCTATTGAATGAAAAAGCCAGAAGAAGGGATTGGATCAGTTCAAAAATTAGAATATCCAACAGAGATAATTTGGAAAATGTGAGGATGGGAGACCTAAAAGGAGCATATTCTTCAGAAGCATTTCATTTCCAATTTCTCACACATGCATATCCTTGTTCTCATTGCTTTATCTCTCCAATAGTCTAATCACTCGATTTCAGGTGAACTCTATGTATCACTGAAATTCAAGACATCTATATTGTGATTTAAGCACTCTAGAAAGTCAGATACATTCAAGTTATTTTTCTACTGATTTAAAAGGGATACTTTTACCACTAGGATCACTTCTTTATGTTAAGGGATTATAGCTAGATAATATCTCTTAAAGCATATTATAAGCCAGCAGACCTGACTGATAGGGGGTACAACATAATCCAAATCAGTGTGTGCTACATGTACCCCAAAGATTGATACATTATGATTACTTCCCTTATTTAAAGTTTATGGTCTTAGAGAAATGCTATTAAAAAAAATCTTAGAATTTTAGAGTATATAAGCTCTTTAAGCATGCAAACGGGAAAATGCACATCTAGAGAGCATCTTCCATTTCCAAGCAAATATTGACCATTTCATGTGATAATTACTAAGATGAACCAAGCACAGTGTTCTAGGAAATTTCTTAGGAAAGACCCCTACCATAATCTGAGATAAACTAAATTTTAGGAAGGAGAAATTGCCTGGTAAAATCTCACAAGATAGGTAAATTGAACGTGAGTGGACTTTACAGAAAGATAAAAGATCATATAAGGAGTCATAAGGATACAAATATTTGGTGAATTCAATAACTTACAAGTGGATAAGTATTCTTAGGGTTTGGAGTTTACATGTGTTGCTATGTATATAATATTCATTCTGCCTGTATAATAATAAACGATACGATATTGTATAGGCAACATACAGGGTAACATATACAATATTTTTCCTTCTCCTGTTTTTTTTGTTTATTTTTTTTTCTAATGTGGATCTTATTTGTTCAGGCCATCAATGTGTAAAATCTCTTTCTCAGACTTCCTGGAAGCTGGAGATGCCTGTGGAGCAAGTTCTGGATAAAGTAGAAGTAAAACTGTGATTTTCATGACAAAAAGGTCCATGTTCATGCTGACATTCCATTTCTGTACTGGAAATTTAAAAGAACTTTCTGGAAATGCATTACCCTTACTTTGACCTTGAGGATAAAAGCCATGTAGTGCAGGGTCTAGAACAGAAAGATAGGAAGAACTTAGTCTGAGACCACAATGACTTCTTCATTGTGTTAGTGTTCTCAAGGGGCCCTATGGTTCATGAATAACTTGAGAGATCAAACAAAAGATAAAAGAAGGGGATGCCATTATCACCATTATTACTGATACGTGTGAGATGGATGATATTGACAAATGTGAGAGCCAAAGTGTTTGTTAACTAAATGTCAATTAGGCAAAATTACTCACCCAGTTACAAGAAATGCTGGACCAGGACAGGTCTCCAGATCAAAATCTAGAAGGCAATGGAATACACTGAGCTAGAGCCCAATAGTATCAGTGGCCTAAAAACCCAGTTTGGAGACATAAGCAGAACAGCTGTTGGTTGAAGTTATGAGAGTATGAGTTCATCACAGTATGTGTACAACACAGGACAGAAATAGCACTTAAGAGAGAAGTCAGTAAATGATAGTAGTCACCTACCACTGAGATAGCTGGAGAATCCAGAAGAGGGTTGATGTCAAGGAAGTCAATAACATTGTTTAGGAGAATGTGTTCTGCAGTCACAATATATAGCAGGATCACTAACAAGGAAATGACTGAATAAATGCTTTTCCTTTCCATCAGTTATGTCAGTTGTAACCACAGGAGTCAAAGTCACCTTAGTCATGATAGCCATGGGTGGGGCATAATGAAGGTAAAATGTTGAGGAGCAAATCAGAGATGAAAAAATTGACTCAGTGAATGCAGCTCACTCTCTCAAGAAGCACACACTTAGATATAAGGACATATTGTGGGTAAAGGGAGTTTAGAAAACGTACTTTTTTTGCTGTGGAAATTGTTAATACTATTTTATTTACTTCAAAATTGTGGAAATTAAACCTTTTTTAAGTAATGATGAGGTACAGAACAAAAGAGGTGTGTTAAACAAGCTCTAAGATATTTAATGGGTTGTGATTCCATAAGAATAAATGGGATCCAGATCAGAGAAATAGACTCTAAGAACATACACAAAAGGGAATCCTTGGCAAAATAACATTAGAATTTTGGATAGATGAGACTAAATAGTAAGTAAAACTACTTATTTCACAATTTTACCAGGATCTTCCTTTGAAAAAACAAACAAACAAACAAACAAACAACAACAAAACAAAACAAAACAAAACAAAACAAAAACCTTACAAGTGGTAGCTAGATAGTAACTCAGGAGTCATATATAATGATTTAGGAGCAAGTTGAAAGTAAAAAATAACTTCCAATCTAAAATGATTTAATGCTTTCATGAAATTCCTAATCCCGTGTGTTAAAAGTAAGAGATCTTTTCCTTTGTTCACACTGGGGGTTCTATATTCATGATATAATTGTTGTGTATCTACAACTTTCTCTTCACCTTACACATTGTTTTGGCATGATGAAAAATAGAATGACTGAATTGGAAACAAACAAACAAACAAACAAACATGTGGAGCACTGTGGAAACTTGGTGAATGAGAGATAAACAATTATGACACTGATATTGAGCAGCTGTGCTTGAATCATGAGCCAGAAGACTGGTGAGCACTTCAACCCATTTCTCCAATACTGTGACTGATGAAAAGTATGCCAGTTCAGCATAGGTTTCATTTTGTACAGTTTATAAAGGGTATCAGACCATGAATATCCAGTTTCAGGACATTAAGATATAAAATTAAATAATAATATGGAGACATGAGAGACTACCTTAAATAACTTCAAATTGAGATAGGAATGCAGGTAATAAGTAATGCACAGCATACCCAACAGGCAAATGACAATTCCTTCCACATATTTGAGTAAAAAAGAGCAGTCTTCCTCCTGTGACTATAGTGAACTATGTAGGCAGCTTCAGATAGAAAGCATGTAGGGGTGAAAAAAGTCATAACACAGTCTTGTCACCTATAAATCTCTGACAACCAGTAATGTGACACTTGTAATATTAGACAATTTAGCTTGAGGGAAATTTATTGTGGTCCTTTATCAATTATACTAACAAATTCTTCTGACTCTTTTCACACTTTTATTCCCTATGCACTTTAGGAAATGCACAATATATAGTAGGATCACTAACTTTCCATCAGTTCTAAAATCAAGCCACATAAATAAAATATACTATTTAGATACATGGTGTTTTGCTAGTGAAATATTAAACCACTTGCAACAAAACTTATTTTACTATACTTGTTACTTTAAAATTAACCTTGTGCTAGCAAGGCTGTGTTTTAGATAAAGTAGGCCATGAGTTTGTGCAGCTTAAATAACTATTTACTTATCTTTTATTTCCCTTTATCAGTTCTTAACTTTTCCCTTAATTTATGAATCAGACTTTTATATACTTTCCATTGAAGCTTTCAGAGCTTTGTAGTGGCTCTTCTTTGCAGGCCAGACATGGCACAAGAAAATTCTCATTTACCAGGATGGGTGTACCTGAAAGAGTGAGAAATAGCTAGATATTCATGGAGTAGTGGACATGGTTCTGAAGTGACATCAATTCCTGGCACATGAATGCCACTATGGTGCATCAGTCAGATTAAAGACATATGCAGGTCAGATGATGAATGGATTTTAGTAAGAATCTGTCTTACAGAGGGTACACTCAGTCTTTGAAATAATCCTGTGGTTATTTTCTATTTCTGGAATGCACAGTTGTAACAGAATAAGCAATTGGCAATCCCTAAACTGATATCCTACCTCTGAACACTTATTATGGTAAGAAAGCCCAACTGTAAGCTTTGATTACTACCTTGATCTTCCAAAGCAGTAAACCAAAAACATATAATAGTCTTGAGAGCTTCCAGAAAATAATGTCACCATCAATAACTTAAGAGATGCAGAAGTGGTGATTACTTCCATATTTCTATCCAATTTGCCCATTTGGAGTATGCAGAAAACTGGCTAAGGAAGAGAATTATTATGATTTAATTATTACAATTTAATTTAATTATGACTTTAAATTCAACTTCTCTACCAGATGTGGTTTCTTTGCTGTTGCACATCAAAACATCCCCTGGTGTAAGCAGCTGTTGACAGGGAATTCATTTTTCCCTATACCTATTAACAAACACCATCAAAGTTATCCATTTATTTTCAGGGGCCTGTTCTCCAGCTCTACTTCATAATCTTGTCTAGCCTCCTCACTCCACAGGGCATACATGAGTCTATGACATTTAATATAACATGCTGAATAGACCTGTTAAGCAGAAAATATTAGTTTTTCTATTTATTTTTTAATTTTTATACCTTATTAAGGTATATTAAAAATTCAGGATCCTCATAACTCAGTGAAATTTCTAGCAGTCCAGTTATCTAATGTATGTCAAGATATGCTTTAAAGGTAAGGGACAATTCTGCATCTGGCCTCTCCTAGCCTACCAGTCAGGGAAAAAAAAAAAGAAAAAAGAATAAAGAAAAACAAAGTATGAACACTAGTGGCCCTCTTTACAGTCTGCATGCAACATATACATAAGTTTTATTTGCTACTGTCACAAAGATTAAACAAAAGTTCCTTTTTTTTTTTAAAGAAATGGAATATGACTCTTGCTCCTGGGCCTTAGAAGAGGCTGAGCACTTGACCATGAATCAGATGTTATCATGAAAACAGTTTCCCATTATGAACTGTGATGTTATCTGACATAACACCATAAGTGCTGGTGTACACGGAAGTATTCTATCATTAAATGGAAGTGGTATGTACAATATAAGGCTAGAACAAGTCCTAAAGATACAAGTAAGTTGAATGAATGATTAGCTCTGATTCAAATAATTCCTATTTTTCCTACATTTCTTCCTTTCTCAGTTTTCTTTATGGTCTCATGGGAAGTTCACTGTGATCAATTTACTGGGAAGTAACAATGCAATTGTAGCCTACAGATGGTAATACAGAATATGTTGTATGTGTGAAAGGAGACAGCTGCCTCATTACTACCCCACTTAGGAGTGGCTCTAAAGGACAATAGTGAATGAAAATGCTCTCAAAGTAGTTTGAGAAGACTGTCTTGTTCATTTTTTCTGGAAGAAAAGAAATCCAGAGGTAGGAGTTATCAGTTCATGGGCAATAACTAACACTTTGACTAATTTATCCAAAAGTCAGGTTAACACAATTAGAAAATCAGCTACAAGACAGTTTAGGAAGAAGTGTAAGATTACCTGTACCCCAACTGAATGTGTACCAAAGATCAACCTCAGGAGAAGAGAGGATTAGTGATCACATAAACACAATGACTGAACTGTGGATGGCAATCAGACACCTTTGTTCTTATCCAATAAATAAAGTGACCATAGCAGCAGGAATTGAGATTAATGTTGGCTTAGCAACATGGATTTTGTAAGTCCATCATTATTGAAACAGTTACCATGCTCTAACCATTGTAATAAAACAAGAAAAAGAAATAAAAGGCATGGAGATCCTTTAAAAAAAAAGGAAATGATAAAATCATATTTGCTGACATGATGAAATTTTATTTGCATGAAATCCCAGAAAAACTACAACTAAAAGCAATAAAAAACCCACAAAATTCTCCTAGAACTAATAGCAGTTTCAGAAAAGTCACAGAATACAAGATCAACACATAATTTTGCATATTTCTGTATGTTAGCAATGAACACGTTGAAATCAAAATATAAATGAAATACTGTTTACTATTGTGCTGAAAAACAAAATACTTAGGTATAAATCTAATATATACATGTGTTATGAAAATTACAAATTGCTAATGAAAAAATCAGTGAATAATTAAGCAAATAGAGAGACATACTGTATTTGTGAGTTGATAAACTTAACACATTGAAGAGATCAACTGTCCCCAACTGGCCTATAGTTTTGATATAATTACTTTCAAAATCCCAACAAGGTTTATGTTGCACAGACACAGAAAAGCTTATTCTTAAATTTAGATGTAAAAGTAAAGAACCTACAAAAGCTAAAACAATTTTGAAAAAAATAAATAAATAAAGGAGGAGGAATCAACTTGCCCGATATTAAAGCCAACTGTAGCTTATCATACAGAATATATAGTATGGGTGGAGAGATACACAGACAAATCAATGAAACCAAATAAAGAATACAGATAGATTCATACAAATACATTCATAAAATTTTTGACAGGAGTCATTTAAAAGAAGAATAGCCTTTTCAACAAATGAGACCACAGTGAGGGGATCACAGAGGAAAAATCAAAGTCAGTCATAGACTTAAATGTAGAATGTAAAATGATAAAACTTATAGGAGAAAATGTAAGAAAAAATCTTGGAGATAAAATGCTAGTCAGAGTTCTTAACCCTGACACCAAAAGCAATAATGGTGAACTGAATCTCATAACAAATAAGCACAGAAAGAAAAGGAGAGGAAAAAAAGGAAGATTTAATTTTAAAAAGATAGAGATATGAGAATGAAAAGATATTTTAGAAAAATTATTTGCAAGCCACATATCTAAGAACTAATATCTAGAATGAATAAATAATTTCTTAAAACTCTTTTTACTTGATTTTAGGATACCACATTACCGATTTTTCTCCTAGATCACTAGTGTTCCAACTTGATTACTTTTATGCATTACTAGTTTTAATTAAGAAACTACTTCCTTCATCTTTCTCATCATATTTTTCTCATCTCCCTGTTTTCTAAATCTTTGAGTATTCTAAGATTCCATCCTCATTTTTCTTATCTTTTGTATTCATATTCACTTTCCTTTAGTAATTAAGGTTTAAATATCATCTATGTACTGAGCCTTAGATATATATACCACTTCTATCCCTGCATTCCAGATAGCTGAATCTAGTTGCCCTCCTAATATTTCCACTTGGATACTTAAGAGGCATCCTAAAAATAATATTTTTAATATTGAGCTCCTAATATTCCCTCTAAAGTGTCTTCTGATATAGTCTTCACTATGTTAGTAAAAGGCATCTTTACTTTTCTAATTGAGTTGTTGAAAAAGCCTCAATTTGTCTTTGATTTTTCTTTATACATCCATTTGAAAATTCAATCAGAAATTTCTTTTAGTTCTTAAAAAGACATCAAATATCCTTCCATTTCTTACCATATTCAATGCTACCACCCTTCTGAATCCACTGTTACAGTCATGTGGATTCTTACAATAATCTTCAAACTTTTGTTTCTCCTTCTCGTTTTCTCTAGCTCCTTTTCTTGCACCCACAACCAACAGTGATATAGCAACTACAGCCACCTTTTAAATGTAAGTCAGATACTTTATTGATGCACACTTTGTTTGTTTCCATATCTTGACCATTGTAAATAATGTTGCGACAAGCATATATCTTTTCAAATTTGTGTTTGAGCGATTTTTAAACCTGGTGATTCACAGACCTGTACCCCTGGGGATAAAAATATATGTTTATAAAAAATAAAAAATTAAAAATAAATAAATAAATAAATATATACCCAGTAGTGGAATTACTAGATAATATGATATTTCTGTATCTAATTTTCTGAGGAAACTTCACCCTGTTTTCCAGAGTGGTTGCATCAATATATATTCCCACTAACAGTGCACAAGGATATTTTTTTTCTTCCACATCCCTACCAACCATCATTATCTCTTCCTTTTATGTAATTTAAGAAACAAAACAAATGGAGGTGGGGACAAAATGGCTGAGAAGTAGGAGACTGTTCCACCAGTCTCCTAAAATGAGCTAATTATCTACCAGAACACTCTGAACGCCCATGAAATCAGCCTGAGATGTAGAATTATATAATTCCAGACCTCTATGGGGGCAGAAGACTCCGGTGGAGAGTAAAGTGGAGTGGGAATTGGACTGATATCAGAGGATAAAGAGAAGGGGGAGGGAGCTACCAGAAGTGACCCATTAGAAAGTAATACCTCAATATGAGAGTACTCTGTGATTGGGGACCAGCATTAACTTGGAGTCTGGTTAAAAGCACTAAAAAGGAGCAAAAGATCTTAAGGGACAACTGGTAGAATTGGGTGGTCACAGGCACAGGCCTAAAAACATGGTCCCAGGATAGCCACTGCCAGCGACCACCTGTGCCAGAGAGAGTGTGGCAAAGCCTCCAGGCCATCGTCCTTTAGCTGCTGGCCTTCCTGAGAGAGTCTGGTGTGGACGCCAGCTGGTGCTCTCTAGAACCACAACCTTTTGCACTCTGTATGCACACTGCATGACCAGGGCCTGAACCACGCTCCCCAACCTCCCCTGAGAGAGCTCCATGTGGGGGCTAGCTAGTGGTCTCTAGGACTCTCAGCCCAGGCTTGAAACTCTCAGCATGCTCTCTCTGGTTTAGGTCTCAAGCAGTGTGGACCCCAGACAGCAGTCCCAGCAAAGATAAGCACAGGAAGCAGGCTCCCTAGACCAATATTGCTCCTGGTTTTAATACCCTGGTGGTACAGAGACAAGCAGGTGCTTTGTCAAAACAAGCTCAGTGCCTGAGCCACTGTCTCAGGCAGTACATGTCCCTGATACAGTGGCTAAGGACATGCACTGCCTGTGGGAGATTGATTGGCTCAGCAAAGTTTGCAGAGGGGGAGTCTATATGTTCTGGACCACCCAGAAGTGACCAGACTGAAGCTTCTTTCTGAGATGGAAGTCTGGGTGCAGTTTGCTTTCCACTAAACCTCTGAAAAGGCACAAAAAGCCACCAATGAACAAAAACCTCCAGAGAAGAAAAGCCTGAAAAACTGGTTTCCATAGATCCCAGCCCCTTGATAAGGAACAGGAGGTCTCAACCCAAGCAAGACTGACTGAAAAACAACACGGAAGGCCCCTCCCCCAGAAATCCAGCCAAAATAATGAGAGGACATCCACCACTGGGTCCCCATAAAACTGTAAAACCCCAATATCAGGGGAAAAGAAGATATTAAGCTTTCAGTATTGCCCTAAAACCTGCAAATTTCATAGATATTACTTTTATTTTTAATTTGTTCTTACTATTTCCATTCTTTTTTAAATTTTTTAACCTATTTGCCATTACAACAAGAGGTTTAATACAACAAATTCCATAATAACCTTTTAACTTGAACTTTTCTCATACATATACCTGTTTCTCTTTTGCTTTTCTATTTTTTTTTAAATATACATATAGAGATAAGCTTCAAGGTAATATTCTTTCCCTGATCAATAGTACCCCTATATATAAACCAGTTTTAATCTCCCTTTATTTCTGGAAAGTTGAGTCCTTTAACAAAGATATCAAGATACACCCAGGAAAAGACAAAATAAACTTCCTCACCCACATTGAGGATTTATAACCACCCTCCCATCTTTTTCTTCTCTCGGTATTTTTGTGTATTTATTTTTGTTCTGGTATTATATAAATCTTATAGTTGGGGCTCATTTTGGCTGGGTTCTTTTTTATTTTATTTTTTTCTTATCATATAATTTTGTTGGTCTCTTTGTTTGTATACCTTATAAATCTTACCTTTGGGGCCCATTCTGGCTGGGTCTTCTTCTTCTTCTTCTTCTTCTTTTTTTTTTTTTTTTCTGTCTCTCCCTTTCTCTTCCTCTTTTTTTCTTTTTTTCTTTCTTTTTGGTGGTGACTTCTGATTGCTCAGAAGTGTTCTAGGGTGCAACTTGCCTGGATCACAGTTGATACATTCAGCTACACATCCCCTCAGCCACCTATCGCCAAAATGACTAGGAGGAGGAATGCCCAACAGAGGAACAATTCAGAGACTGTGCCCTTTCCATCAGAGCTATTGGATATGGACATAAACAGTATGTTGGAAAGGGAAATCAGGGTAATAATTATCCAGGCAATGGCTAGGTTGGACAAAAACATTAATAACATATTAATTAAGGAAGGAAGGGAAGAAGTTAAAAATGCTATCAATGAGATACAATCTAATCAAAATTCTCTAACAGCTAGGGTAACTGAAGCAGAAGATAGAATGAGTTATCTAGAGGACAAACTGATAGAGAAAAAAGGATCAGGAGGAGGCCTGGAAAAACAGCTTAGAAGCCATAAAAATAGAAATAGGGAAATAAATGATGTCATGAAACATTCCAACCGACAGAATTATTGGGAACCATGAGAGGGAAGAGAAAGAAAGAAGACTAGAAGATAAAGTTAAACAAATTCTCCATGAAAATTTTCCCAATCTGGGGAATGGAACAAACATTCCTCTCCTAGAGGCAGAAATATTGTCCCCCAAGATCATAGAATCTAGAAAGACTTCAAGACACATGATTGTGAAACTGATGAATCATAACTTTAGACAGGAGCTCTTGAAAGCAGATACAGGGAAGAGATTCCTTAAGTACAGAGGAAGGTCCATCAGAATAATGCCAGATCTGTCCACAGAAACCTGGCAAGCCAGAAAGGGCTAGTAAGACATATTCAGCACACGAAATGAGAAGAACATACAGCCAAGAATATCCAGCAAGGCTGACATTCAAATGGATGGAAAAAACAAAGAGTTTCCAACACTGAAAGGTATAAAAGAGTATGTGACCACCAAGCCAATACTACAAGAAATATTAAGGGGGGGTTCTATAAAAGAAGAAAGAACCCAAGAGTGTCATAGAACAGAAATTTACAGAGACAATCTATAGAAACAAGGAGGACTTCACAGGCAACATGATGTCAATAAAAACACATCTTTCAATAATCACTCTTAATGTGAACAGCCTAAATGCTCCCATAAAATGTCACAGGGTTGAAGATTGGATAAAATGACAGGACCCATCTATATGTTGTCTACAAGAGACCCATTTGGAACCTAAGGATATACCCAGACTTAAAGTGAAGGAATGGAGAACCATCTTTCATGCCAATGGGCCTCAAAAGAAAAATTAAGTAGAGATTCCCATAACAGATAAATTAGATTTTAAACTAAAGACTGTAGTCAGAGATAAAGAAGGACACTACATCATTCATAAAGGGTCTGTCCACCAAGAAGTTCTAACAATTGTACATATTTATGCCACCAATATAGGAGGAGCCAACTACATAAGACAACTGTTAATCAAGATAAAGAGTCATATTGATATGAACACATTAATAGTAGGTGATATTAACATACCACTCTCAGTAATAGACAGACCATCCAAGCAGAAAATCAATAAAGAAACAAAAGCATTGAATGACACATTGAGCCAGATGGACCTCATAGATATATACAGAACATTCCACCTTAAAACAACAGAATACTCATTCTTCTGGAGTGCTCATGGAACTTTCTCCAGAATAGACCACATACTGGGTCACAAATCAGGACTCAACTGATACCAAAAGATTGAGATTATCCCCTGCATATTCTCAGACCACAATGCTTTGAAACTGGAATTCAACCACAAGGAGAAGTTTGGAAGGAACTCAAACACTTGGAAGCTAAGACCATCTTGCTTAAGAATGTTTGGATCAACAAGGAAATCAAAGAAGAACTTAAATAATTCATGGAAACCAATGATAATGAAGGCACTTCAGTCTAAAACCTATGGGATACAGCAAAGGTGGTTTTCAGGGGGAAATACATAGCCATCCAAGCCTCCCTCAAGAAAATTGAAAATTCCAGAATACACCACCTCTCTTTATATCTTAAAGAACCAGAGAATCAACAACAAATTAAGCCAACCCCACACACAAGAAAGCAAATAATCAAGATTAGAGCAGAGATCAATGAGATAGAAACTAGGGATATAGTAGAATACATCAACAATACTAGAAGCTGGTTTTTTGAAAGAATCAATAAGCTTGATAAACCACTGGCCAAACTAATCCAAAAGAAAAGAATGAGGACCCAAATTAATAAAATCATGAATGAAAAGGGAGGGATCACGACTAACACCAAGGAAATGGAAACAATCATCAGAAATTATCATCAACAGCTAAATGCCAATATGTTTAGCAACCTAGATGAAATGGATGCATTCCTGGAAACCTATAAATTACCAAAACTCAATCAGGAAGAAATTGGCAACCTGAATAGACCAATATCTAGTAATGAGATTGAAGCAGTGATCAAAAAGCTCCCAAAAAACAAGAGCCCAGGACCTGATAGATTCCCAGGAGAATTCTACCAAACATTCACAAAAGAAATAATACCTATTCTTCTGAAGCTGTTTCAAAAAATAGAAACAGCAGGAAAACTTCCAGATGCTTTTTATGAAACCAGCATTACCCTGATCCCCAAACCAGGCAAAGACCCCATCAAAAAGGAGTATATCTGACAAATATCACTGATGAATATGGATGCTAAGAGTCTCAGCAAGATCTTAGCTAACAAGATCTTAGCTAATCCAACAGTACATTAAAAAGATTATCTACCATGTCCAGGTGGGATTTATCCCTGAGATGCAAGGGTGGTTCAATATTCACAAATCAATCAATGTGATAGAACAAATCAATAACAGAAGAGAGAAGAACCACATGGTCCTTTCAATTGATGCAGAAAAAGCATTTGACAAGATACAGCATCGGTTCCTGATTAAAACGATTTAAAGTATAGGGATAGAGGGAACATTCCTCAACTTCATAAAATCCATCTTTGGAAAACCCACAGCAAATATCATCCTCAATGGGGAAAAGCTGACAATCCCCCTTTTGAGATCAGGAACATGACAAGGATGCCCAATCTTGCCACTCTTGTTCAGCATATTACTAGAAGTCCTAGCAACAGCAATCAGACAACAGAAAGAAATAAAATGTATTCAAATTGTCAAAGAAGTCAAACTCTCTCTCTTTGCATATGACATGGTACTTTATACGGAAAACCCAAACGACTCAACCCTCAAACTACTTAGAACTCATACAACAATTCAGTAATGTGGCAGGATACAATATCAATGCACCGAAATCAGTTGCTTTCTTATACACTACTAATGAAAATACAGAATAGGAAATTAGAGAATTGATTCCATTTACTAAAGCACCAAGAACCAGAACATACCTGGGAATAAACCTAAACAAAGAGGTAAAGGATCTGTACTCGAGAAACTACAGAACACTCATGAAAGAAATTGAAGAAGACACAAAAAGATGGAAGACCATTCCATGCTCGTGGATTGGAAGACTAAACATTGTTAAAATGTCTATACTGCCCAGAGCAATCTATACTTTCAGTGCCATCCTGATCAAAATTCCACCAGCATTTTTCAAAGAGCTGGAACAAATAATCCTAAAGTTTGTATGGAACCAGAAGAGATCCTGCATTGCTAAGGAAATTTTGAAAAAGAAAAACAAAACTTGGGGCATCACATTGCCTAACTTCAAGCTTTACTACAAAGCTGTGATCACCAAGTCATCATGGTATTGGCACAAAAACAGAAACATAGAACAATGGAATAGAGTAGAGAGCTTAGATATAGACCCTCCTCTCTGTGGTCATATAATCTTTGACAAAGCAGGAAAAAATATGCAGTGGAAAAATGACAGTCTCTTCAGTAAATGGTGCTGGAAAAATTGGACAGCTATGTATAGAAGAATGAAACTTGACCATTCTCTTATACTATACACAAAGATAAACTCAAAATGGATAAAAGACCTCAATGTGAGTCAGGAATCTATCAAAATACTAGAGGAGAATATAGGCAGTAACCACTTTGACAACAGCCACAGCAACTTCTTTCAAATTATATCTCCAAAGGCAAAGGAAACAAAAGCAGAAATGGGACTTCATCAAGATCAAAAGCTTCTGCACAGCAAAGGACACAGTCAACAAAACAAAGACTCATGCCATGGAATGGGAGAAGATATTTGCAAATGACACTACAGACAAAGGGCTGATATCCATGATCTATAAAGAAATCTTCAAACTCAACACACACAAAACAGAAAATCATGTCAAAAAATGGGCAGAAAACATGAACAGACACTTCTTCAAAGAAGATATACAAATGGCTAAGAGACACATGAAAAAATGTTCAACATCATTAGCCATCTAGATGATTCAAATCAAAACCACATTGAGATACCACCTTACACCAGTTAGAATGGCTAAAATTAATAAGTAAGTAAACAACATATGTTGGAGAGGATGTGGAGAAAGGGGAGACCTCTTACACTGTTGGTGGGAATGCAGGTTGGTGCAGCCACTTTGGAATACAGTGTAGAGATTCCTTAAGAAATTAAAAATAGAGCTACCCCATGACCTTGCCATTGGACTACTGGGTTTTTACCCCAAAGATACAGATGTAGTGAAAGGAAGGGCCATCTGTACCCCAATGTTCATAGCAGCAAAGGCCACATTTGTCAAAATGTGGAAAGAACCATGATGCCCATCAACAGATGAATGGATAAAGAAGATATGGTCCATATATACAATGGAATATTATGCCTCCATCAGAAAAGATGAATACCCAACTTTTGAATCAACATGGGTGGGACTGGAAGAGATTATGCTGAGTGAAATCAGTCAAACAGAGAGAGTCAACTATCATATAGTTACACTTACTTGTGGAGCATAAGGAATAACATGGAGGGCACTGGGATATGGAGAGAAGTCAGTTGGGGGAAATTGGAGGGGGAAACAAACCATGAGAGACTGTGGACTCTGAGAAACAAACTGAGGGTAGACATAAAAATTACAGTGTAGAGAATATAGTCAATAAGACTGTAAAAAGATTGTTTGCTGACAGATGATGACTATACTTATTGTGGTAAACACTAATAAATGTACAGAATTAGTATATCGTTATATTGTACACCTGAAGCTAATTTAACACTGTATGTTAATGAAATACATATAAATCAGGTATTTTAAAAATTGTATTTTATCCTACTTCCTTCCATCCCTGAATCATTCTCCTCTATATACATCTTTATCTGATAGATAAAACATTTTCCTCACTTCTCTAATTTGTAAATGTCTCTCTTTTACCAAATTATCAGCAATGTAAAGGCCCAGATTTTCATCTATTTTCTTTCCTCAGGAATCCTTGCTTCAAGAACATTTCCTGACCCATAGTTGATATTCAATAATTACGTGTTATGTGTATGAATTTTAAAAAAATAAATCAATAAAATAGAAAACTGAGAAACCTGAAAATTGTCTGAATTTAAAATAAGTGTGAGAGAAAGAATTCAATATGGTGCTAGGATTTCTTATCTGAGTCACTATGAGGATTAATGTTTCCATTAAATGAGGGGCTATGTTAAACATTGAGGGTCAGAGGAAGACAATGATTTTGAACATGTTGGGTTTTAGTCATTAATATTAATAAATCACTTTCAAACTACAGTTAGAATTTATTGTAAGGGACCTCGGGGTAAGCTCAGTCAGTTAAGCATCTGACCTTTTTTTTTTTTTTTTTGGCTAGGTCATGATCTCAGGTTTATGGGATCAAGCCCTGCATCAGGTTTCACATCAGGGTAGAGTCTGCTTAAGATTCTCTCTCTATCTGCCCCTCCCCCCCAACACATTCTCTCCCTCTCTCTCTCTCTCTTAAATAAATAAATCTAAAAAAAAAAAAAAATAGAACTTATTATAAGAGAGAGGTAGCCTAAGGTATAAATTAGCAAAAAGGTAAGTTTGGTTTTTTTTTTTTAATTTTCTTAAAATATATAAATTAAACATTTTTACTTTTCTGCTGAGTTTTGTGGGTTGGTGGGGGATATTTGTTTTCTTGCTTTTGTTGTTTCCTTCCTGCATAAGTATATATATATATGGTAGGGCAGATTTTACCTCCATCTTGTGCTTGTATTTGGGATAGTTGCTTAAAATGGAGGTTTTGTAGTTTCCTGATTACCTGACTTGGGAAGCCAGACAAGAACCTCAATGATCTTTTTAAATTTCCTCAAGAACAGGTAGAACTTATAGATACCTAACTAAATGGAAACCCATTTAGTTGTTGAATGTGAAAGACATATTAAATGTGTTTTTATGCTATGAATAAACAAAACATGCAGTGGTTTAAAATAGGGTCTCTAAATGAAAGTCACAAAGATAGATGTTCCAAATTGCAGACACTGATATGCAATCAAGCCAGTTCTCACATGAACAACTCTAAATGTATGCTCCAGGGTGAGAAGCAACAGAGATGTATTTACATTTGTTAATGATCCTCCCAGTAGGCCAGTCAGTAATTTAATAGAAGAGTTTGAAAAAAATAATAATAACTAATTTGTAGCTTATAGTATTAGAGAAGCAGTTAACAGTCACCATCATTAACTTTGGGTTTCAGTACCTGTGGATAGATTTTGACTAGTAAGTCCTGCCCATTAGAATCTGACCACATTATCTCTATTTGGGTCTGGTCCCACCATCTGAGGACTAATGCCCTCATAAGTACACAAAAGGTTTACAGGTGGAACTTTTTGGTATAATGTGATTCAAAATAACTATGATTAGTTATTACCCAACAAAATTCTATTTCTTTCTTAAGCAGCTTTATGGAGATGTTTTTTAGTCAGGAACCTCTGATGTTTACAGAATTAATAAACCCAGGCTGCAGACATACTACCTCATCATTCAATCAAACTTTCTTCAATTTAACATTTCAGTGCTTCAGAAATATTTGACATCATACAGTTTAATCACCTACTTACATTTAATTGGAGAAAAAAAACATCAATTTACCTGTCCCATATTAGTGCTCCTTTTGTGTAAGTAGGCAGTGTTCAGACTACAGCTTCTTTTCTTCATGCTAAGCAGAGGAAAGAAAGAAAAGTAAAATTTAATTAGCAATAAACATGGATGATGAAAACACTAAAGAATGTAGGAGATACTAATAAAAAAAATAAAACTACTATTTTTTCTTATGACAATAATTTTGATAAAATTAACAATGGAAGCCATTAAACCCAATTTGGGAAATCTGTTTTAGGGGAAAAAAAAAAGTAAAAACGTCAAATTTGGTGCATAGTATTCACACTTATCTCTAAATATTTAACTTATTGTTGTGTTCTATTGAGAATATAACTCCCTTTAAAATCATTTGAAAATTACGTTTTTACTCAGTGGTATATAACAAAAAAGCATAACTGGCTCTTTTGCAGATAATACAAAATAATCAATAATTTAAAGGACTTTCTTATTAAAATCTTGTTTAAATATATAAATTAAATATTTTTACTTTTCTGCTGAGTTTTGTGGGGTTTGGAGGGGTTTATTTGTTTCATTATTTGTTAAAAATCCTTGATTTGGTATGAAGTGTACATTGCATAACTTATCTCCTTTTAATTTTGAGGTAATGAGGATTTTTGAGGTAATGATTATCAGACAGGCTTTAAACCTTAAATTTTAATCTGTCACTAAATGCTAAGAGTCTGGAATATATAGAACATTTGTCAGTAATGATGTTTGTTTTACCTGTATCTCTACAGAATAATGAATTATAAGATTTCCAGAGAATGAATTGCCCTATCATTATTCTGACTCTCTAGTTTTGCCTTTACCCCTATGTGTGAACTTGAGCACACTAATTTTTTTGGTATTTACTTGATTACATCGTGTCAAAATTTATTTACAAATCTCAGAATAATTCTGATTATATGTATGATAATCTGATGACAATCATTTCAGTCTCTTAAATGACTCTTATTCAATATGATTATTGTCTTTTCCATGTATAAGTGAAGACTAAATGTTTAAATATGATACTATTTGAGGGAACCAATACCATTTTTATTTGTTTATTTTTTAAGAGTTTATTTATTTATTATTTATTTACTTATCAGAGAGAGAGAGAGCACACACATGAGAGAGAACACAAGAAGGGGGAATGGCAGAGAGACAAGCAGAAACCCTGCTGAGTAGGGAGCCCGCTGCAGGACTCCATCCCAGGACTCCAGGATTATGATGTGAGCTGAAGGCAGATGCTTAACTGACTGAGACATCCAGATGTCCTCTGACACTATTTTAAAAAATGATATACCATCTCCTTTCCTCTGGCATTTCCTTGCATTCTCCACGCGTTCAAGCTGATGGTGAGTTCTCATTGCCTCAAAGGAAGAACAGAACACAGATTTAAGAAGAAAAAAAAAAATGTGTGTCTTTCCTGATCGTTGAGTACTCCAAACCTAAACCTTTGAAGGGATACTGTGCGGATGGGAGACTTTGGACTTGGTGTCTAGACAGATTGTTTCAGAGAAACAAATAAACAATCAAAAGACTTTTCTGGGCTGAAGAGACTATATTAACTGAAGAAAGGGGCTAGTTGTACTGGTATTAAAGTAAAATATGCTGTCATAGTGTCTGGTCAGATTTCCAGGAAGTCTTCCAGAGATCAGAGAGGTAATGGATACAGGGTAATGAAGTCATCGTACACTCAGTAAAATTTCTGTGCCCTATACGAGTAAGAAAAGAACAAATCTATCTAATATCTACTAAATATCTTGTCCTCTGTCACATAAAGGAAGTTACTGGTTGTAAACTGAGTTTTTAATTTTATTATTGATTCACATTTATTTCTTCCCTTTCTAACCTTGCCTTGGTTCACTATAGGCAAAATATGTTACCCTGCCTCAACTGACTCTGGACCAATCATGAGATGTGGTTTGACCAATGGAATGGGGGCAAAATGGAACTCCCCATTTCCAACAAAAGCTTCAAAAGACAACGTTCCAGGGTGCTATTTTGGTGTGCTACGCCGTAAGTTACAAAGACACCACTTTCCAAGTAGCCATTATTCCTACAACCTGGGTCCTTAATGGAGAAGACATGGAGTTAAGTCCAGCTGAGTCCAATCAGATCCATCCAAGGCACAGCCAAGACACAGAGACTCTTAGGTGAGAAACATTTTAACTGTTGTGTACCATTAAAATTTTGATTTTTTCAATCACATAAAAAATTAACAACTATAAGGGATGACAGAACACAGAAGAGATGATGTTAACTTAGTTGATGACTACAAGGGAAATACTTGAAAATTAACATACTCCTCCCCTACTTCAGCACCCCCTCCTCATGATATTTAGAAACTATCCTGTAAACTAGGTGGTATAAATAACAAAAAGTGACCAAAATTAAGTTTATTTCACCTAATTTTGAAGATATTGGTAAGTAAAAAGTAGATAGTAAAATGCAGATTAAAGAAAAAATGGTTTGAGGTTTTTAGGTAATAGAGTTGAGAGATTTGCTGCCCAAATGCAGTAACCACTTTCCACATATGGCTCTTTAAATTTAAGTAAATTAAAGTTACATAAAAATTCAGATGCCTGATTACACTCCTAAGTTTTAAGTCTGAATAGCTACATGTGGTTAATAGCTACACTATTTTAGGACACATACTATAAGTTATTTTCATCATCACAGAATGTTCTATGGGACCGTGATAGTCTAGAGATTTTAGTAATTTGTCCTTTATATAGATAACAGATGAGATAAAATAACTCCCATGTTTCCATCTTGGGAAAATAGAATATTATGATAGGTTGTATTATTCTTACAAATATTCAGTTTTGCCTTCCTCTCTGTTAATGTAGGTCTTGGCCCTGTAAATTGCTTTGGTCATGTGAATAGGAGTACATTTGACATGCATCATGTCTAAACAGAAGCTTTAAATAAAAACCATGCATGAGTTCATGGTTCATTTTCCCTCTTTGAGCTTATCTTTTGACATAAAAATTGGCATGTCTCAAATGAGAGATGTTCCTATTCTGAGTCCTGGAATGAAATGGCAGGTGAAGTAAAATAAACAAGCTGGGGCAGACTTGCATTTCAGAGGATGACCCTGAAGCAACCTGTAACCCTTGCACAATATGAAAAATGAACATCTGTTGCTGTGAGTCACTGAAATTTAGATTATTTTATTCCTCTAGCACATCTAATCAATTCTGTTGATTCATAAACTGACCCCTGTACACAGCAGGCAGGGAAAGACCCAAAAGAGGGCAGACTATTCCGGATTGGTAGGTGGCATGTTTAATGAGCAAGAGAACTTACAGACAAAGTTTGTCTGGGGTGACCACAAAATGTGTAGATCTATGTACCCACTGGCCAGAATCTTAAACATTCAGATAAAGATCTTAACTGGGTTCAGTCACATATACTGTTTAAGATAGTCTCAACAACACCTTCCTCTCTCAAGGCTGTGTCCTTTGAAAAGCTTCCACTGTAGGAATGATGGGCAGAATGTACATTTCAATGACAGAGGCGAAGGTGAGGGGCCTCTAGTTGTCCAGGTCAAACTAGTGGGTCAGCCAGTAGTCACATTCTCTAGACAATGTCCTCTAACAAATACCAAAGATATTCAGAGAACAAGGAAATGTTGGAGTACAAGTAAAACTTTAATATATTGAGTTTTATCTGTCAGTAATATGGTCTAATAAAGATGCCTGGGAAGATATCCATTAGATACCGAGTTCTGGAGCTCAGGAGAAAAATTGAGTCAGGTGTTGTCAGATTTGGGCATAAACTGCATAGAGATGATCATTGTAACTTGGGTATGAATGTAGTATCCACATAGAATTCATAGTATAAACAAGAGTTTTGAAAATAAAATGTCATTAGAGTAGATTATAAGCCTCCAAATACATTTTAACCTTTTGATAGATAAAAGTTGATAATAATTGCATTCTGGAAAAATACTTCACTCTCCAACATAGATTGAATAGGTTTAGCTTTATCCAAAGACCCCAAGATGGGCTTTTTCTGGCTACATCAAAGTATCCTTTGCCTTATACATAGGATCATTACCTTTCATAATCAATGAGAGATGTGACAAAGTATTTGTGAGGCTTCTGAGAAATAGAACTCATTCCATCTGAGCAAGAATAGATATTTTTTTTTCTTTTGATGGTGTATTATGTCTACATGAGATATATTACTACTATAGCAATATGACTCTTGAACAGATTTTCTCAGGATCCTAGAGTAAGAGTGCCCTATGTGGAACCTAAAAATCATGATGGAAAAGTGTGAAGGAAATAATCAGTGTGCTCAACGGCATTATTTGAGCACATTATAAAGTCTTACCCTAAACAGCCCTATTGCTTGATTTTTTGGCTATG
Source organism: Mustela nigripes (assembly GCF_022355385.1). Taxonomy (NCBI): domain Eukaryota; kingdom Metazoa; phylum Chordata; class Mammalia; order Carnivora; family Mustelidae; genus Mustela; species Mustela nigripes. Next base: position 253,244,379 of record NC_081557.1, on the reverse strand, counting down.
GGATACAATTCTAGTAATTAAGTCCATTTGATTTGAGTTCTCTGTATCTTACAAGAGAGTCCTAGCCAGTACACATAAACTCCACAAATATTTAATTAGTGGCCAGAAGAAGAGACATTTAATTAAGCCTTGAAATGACATGTTACAGAGAACAAAACAGTGTCATGGAAAAGTGGTTCAAGTAAAGAGAGAGATTTGATCATTCAGAAGCTACTGTAAGATACAATAAACAAAAAATACAATTTTTTAAACAAACTTTTTTTTCTTTTGAGAGAGAGAGCAGGGGAGGAGCAGAGGGAGAGAGAGAGAAAATCCTAAGTAGTCGCCATGCTCAGCATGGAGTCCGACCTGGGGCCCGATCCCATGACCCTGAGATCATGCCCAGAGCTAAAATCAAGAGTCAGAAGCTTAACAGGCTGAGCCAACCAGGCATTCCAACATTTTTTAACATTTTTGTTGAATCTAGTAAGAAGAACATATTGAGGGATAAAGCATGCTATGGACTGTTTTGTCCCTCTTCCCACAAATTCATATATTGAAAGCCTAATGCCTGATGTGATAGTAACTGGAGATGATGGGGCATTTGAGAAGTGATTAGGTCACGAGGTTAGAGCTCTCATGATGATATTAATGTCCTTGTAAGAAGAGGCACAGAGAGCTTCTCTCTCCCTCTCTCCTAACCCTATCATGTGAGGGTATGAAAAGATAGTCATCAGAAAACCAGAAAAAAGGCCTTCACTAAGAATATGACTTCCAGCCTCTAGAACTGTGAAACATAAGCTTATTGTTTAAGTCACCCTGCCCATGATATTTCTCTTGTAGCAATTTCAACTAAGAAAAAGCATAATGCTTTATTCACTTGTATGAATAAATTATATGGCAGAAATAAAATTGAGATTTCCCTACTTTGGGGAATGACTGTGAATTTCAGAAGTAGAAGTAAAAGTAGACGACATTCACAAGAAGATTTGGCTATTTGGGGGAAAACAAGTACAATATTTGGTGACATAGTATCTGAATATGAGGCAAGCTCTTTATGTTTAAGCTTTTTTTTTCTTAATTTGTGTTTATAAGTTTTCATACATACAATCATTTTTAAAACATGTGGTAAACAGGTCATTACAGAGAACTGGAATATTAAAAAATATAGGAGAATTGGGATAACAAATTGGATCACTATCATTAAAAAGTTAGGAAAGGAGAGGAGACAAAGCCTTATATTAAGACAAAGTTTCATTCTTTAAAAAAAAAAAGGATTTATTATTTATTTCAGTGAATGAGAGAGAGAAAGCAGAGCAGGGAGGGGAGAGAGAGAGGGAGGGAGAAACTCAAGCAGATTCTGTGCTGAGCATAGAGCCAGACCTGGGGCTGTCTCACAACCTTGAGATCAGACAGCCAAAACCAAGAGTCAGACGCTCAACTGACTGTGTCATCCAGACACCCTGACAAAGCTTTATTCTTTTTTTTTTTTTTAAGATTTTATTTATTTTAGAGAGAGAGTCAGTTAGAGAGAGAGAGAGAGAGAGCTCACATGCAGGAAGAGTGACAGGCAGTGAGAGAGGGAGAAGCAGACTCCCAGCTGAACAGGGAGCCCGATATGGAGCTCAATCCCAGGACCCTGGGATCACAACCTGAACCAAAGGCAAATGGTTAACTGACTGAGCCACCCAGGTGCCCCACAAGGCCTTATTCTAAATGTGGCACTAAGAAGTTAAAATATTTTTATTTATTTCTATTTTTCTTTTTGAAGTACTGAAACAAGAACCCCACCAAGAGTAACTGAAGTGTTTGACTACATGTTTGAAAAGAGTAATAAAAGTTTGCAATAGTGTCTGTAGAAAACAAAGAAAATTCTGAAAACAAAACATTTAGAGAACAGCACTGAGGGCTTGTATAACATTGGGACATAAGAATGTCTTTTATACTGAGTAGTGCTGGATATACAGTCCATTTGAATGTGGTAGTCAACCAGAATAATGGCTGAATTTAGAGCAGAGAAGACTCATTCATGTTAGGTACTGCACTTTTCAGTAAATGAGAGGGAGTTATAATATACTTGGTAAAATAATAGTGACTAAAATTGAGTAGTTGGAGGAATAGGCACAGCCAGATGGCATACTGCTCAAAGGAACAGGTGCTTTTAACATGAGGGTAGAGCAGTAATGATCCTGAAACTACATTCAGGAGTGAATTGGATGTAATCCCCATCTTCCAGCACTAATGTAGGTGGGATACAAGATAATGAGGAAGCTGTAACAGGAGTTATACTTTTAGCAGATTGATTTCAGCTACTGCAATAAGATAGAAGCAAAGTATACGGAAAAAGTGCTCAAGTTGCAGGAGAATTTTTTAGCTAAGAATATTCCAGAAGGCAGAATGACATGTTTTGGTAAAGAGAGTATCAGAAAAAAGAGTTGATATAAAGACAGTAAAGTATAGAATGGACTTTATGCTATGATAATAATACTAAAACCACTGAATTGCACCCTTTAAAAGAATTAATTTTAGATAGTGAATTTTATCTCTATAAAAATAATAATTTTAAAAGTTCAGAGAAGAGAGAGGACTAAAAGAAATGATAGAATCATCTAGTTATAATTTTTCTGAAGGAATTAGCTCCATCCATATTTGAGAGAAGGAAGTAACTCGGGCTTCTTCCTCTTAAGAACTAAGAGCAAATAATCAAAAGCAATACACTATGGACATACTTAAAGAAAACAGCATTCACTCTATTAGTAGTGGTGGCTCAACTGGATTGCAGAGAAAACATCACATACTAACAAGCACTAGTGCACATCACCATGGGGTACAGAAAAAAAAGTTCTAAAGGGGTTAGGAGGAAGAAAGAATCAAACAAACACAAATGAAGTAACAAAAATATTATTGACATAGCACCGTTTTCTTCCCAAAGGTAGGTGAGATCAGATCTTCCTCTCCAAAAACAGAGAAACAAACATTGTGCGTCATATGAAATACATAAACCTCATTTTTTTATCTTTTGTCTATTATAGATTTTTATTGTCCCACTGGAGTTTATTCTCCATGGATAAGATTCAAGTCAGAAAAACAAAATTAAAAAAAAAAAAAACAGGAATTGTGATGTTCTTCTTTATATATCATCAATTATCACAAGAAGAAACTGACTGTTCTGTTTTCTGGGCTTAGTGTTGAATTTTGAGTGTTAGGGAAAAAAAGAACAGAAAATGAAGGCCGCCTTTATGGACAAGTGTTCCACAGGAATAAATCTGAAATGCTACAATATGGCAATTACAGTGATATAATAGACAGCAAAGCCCCTTGTAACAAACCCCAGGGGCCTCAAGAGGAGGGAAGAACACTATTTTATCGTGGAGAGATTCACTTCATGTGAAATTCATTGACTCTTATGAGCTATGTGCTGAGATTTGTTGTCATTTTCATAGAGCTACGGTTTTTTTAGATTTGTTTGCTTTAAAACATTTTTTTAACTACAAAAACTAAAAGAAAAGATTAAACAAGATGATTTAAAAATAAAATAATAACAGACATATCAGGGTCTGAGAAAATTTTGAGAAAGCTGATTTTAAGCAAAAATACTTTGTATTTTAGTATCTTGATGTATTTTTCTGGACAACTGGGAAGAGCTGGAAAAGAGAAAAGGTAACAGGGTTTGGGAGAAGAAGGAAAAATAAGAATACATATTTTCTAGAGAAAAATTAGGCAGTCTTATTATGTCATTTATTTATAAGATTTGCCAGCTCAAAAATATTAAATCATGTAAATTAATAATTAAATTTATAATTAAGAAAGTCTTGTCATTTCTTATCATGTTAACAATATAAAAAAGGTTGTAAACTTTCCATAACCTATTGTTTAATACCCACTGGAGTTAAGAGTTCATGTCTCCCACATTGATCAAAAGACACTGATTTTGATTTTCTTTTTCTGTACAGTTAAATTATTCAGACTCTCTTTACTTTTCATCTCAAAGGAAGGTTTTGACCATTTACTGGACAATTTCAAAATTCCGCTCTACCTATCTCTGGATATGCTTTGGTTGTAACAGAAGGAACAGTTCAGAACTCCCCATGCCTAATGCATTAGTACTTAGATATGGCAAAAAAGCAAGATTTCAGGGACACTATTTTAAGTCTGAGAAGTTTGATAAGTTACTAAGGCTTTCAGTCTTTTCTAATTTTGTAATTTTAAAAATTCTGAAGTGTCATTAAGGATGGTAGCCTGGTTTTCCACTTTGGGGGAAAAGACTTGACTTTCACACTTTTGTGAAAAATAGGATCACAGGACAATGATGTGGGCATTTCCAGTATAGAGATGGTTTAGCACTCTACCAATAGAACTGTTGATACAAATGAGAATAAGACATGTTGAGGAAATATACTCTAAGTAGATTTTTAGTTACCAAAAAATATATTGAACTCAGGAAATTTTGAAATTATTTATAAATTCAAAAAAAAAAAAGAGAAAGAAATGCCAAAGCACACTGTTTTTTGATAACCAAAGTAGAAGGAGATACAGTTAAATATAGTGAAATTGGGACAATGGTGATGGGAGCAGAATTAAATCATAGATAACTGAAAATTCATGATGAATATGAAATTACAGTCAACAGGAGTAGCCAAAGGAGGGAAGCAATTCTGGAATGAATTCTAGTAAAAGCTTGGCAAGAAGCTGTGATAACTTTTTCATCTGAGCTCACTGGGCAGGAGTTAAATAGGCATTGCCTTGTCCTTTCCCTGCTTGTTCCTACCCCCAAGAGTCTGAGAAAGAGACAGAAACTGTTAGTTTTGGTTACAATGGAAAAGGAGAAATAAAGAATGAGCTAATAGTGGAACAATTCATAGAGAAAAAAATTCAACTTATCAAAAGAGCTAAATATCCCTCTGCACAAAGAAAACAAGCAGATAATACGAATTAATTGGCTCAAGCATAAAACAATGGGATCCAAGGGGAATTTGAGAAAGAATAGACTACAAGTCCTTACTAAAAGGCAGACATTTAAAGGAAAATGAGTATAAGGACCAAAACAGAGAAGTGAAAAGCAAGAGTAATAGAATGCATATCTGTGACCTGAAAAAAGCACTTGTGTCACCAGTTTGTTTCTCCTTCATAAAGGGACTTAATCAGTCATAAATTAGATCAGGACGTGGTCTTGTAAATTAGTTAATGGAGTAAGTATATCTAAAGAAACTGTGAATCAACAAAAGGAGGGAGAGTAAAAATAAAACAAAGAAGTCTGAAAGTGAGAGAAGAAGTATTGGTAACGCCTATCCAATCACTAATTTTGAGGGAAGTTGCCCAAATTAGCATAAATATCTTTTGAGGGGGATGCATAAACCAGAACTTCAGAGACTAAAGTTGTTTTGTAACCATATCATGTCAAGTCCCCCAAGAAAAATAATTTGACCCCTCATATTTACTTTCCAACTGGAGAGATGCTGATAAGTGACGATATAAAAATTTGAACTGTTTTTCGCTGTATATAAAAAGTAGATGATTTCCCCCAAAAGTTTCACAGAAAATTAAGAAATTAATGACTGACAAAGTTATACTATAAAAGGTATTTTATGGGGCGCCTGAGTGGCTCAGTGGGTTAAGCCGCTGCCTTCAGATCAGGTCATGATCTCAGGGTCCTGGGATCGAGTCCCGCATCGGGCTCTCAGTTCAGCAGGGAGCCTGCTTCCTCCTCTCTCTCTCTGCCTGCCTCTCTGCCTACTTGTGATCTCTGTCTGTCAAATAAATAAATAAAATCTTTAAAAAAAAAAAAGGTATTTTATGTATAGTAATAGGAATCTAAACGTGGAATTCCATTTATATTAAACTTCATTTTAGCATTGTTTTTAGATGGCAAAATTGGGAAGCGTGTAAAATGTAGCATAGTGATATAGTAAATACAGCTGAAAATTAAAAATTAAAACTACCTCAGTCAACATAGATAGATCTTCAAAATATAATTGTGAATGACAAAAGAGATTTTAGCATTATGTATTTACATTAAAAACATGTAAAATACATTTTCATGGCTATATGTTAATGTTTATAATTTTTTAATATTATTACAGATGTTTTAGTTGTTAGTACATGCCTCTCAAAAGGGGGTAGCGTCCAAATGAAATTTTAAATTAAAATAAAATTATTTATTATATAGTAAGAGACTATCCTTAATATTTAAAAACATATACAATAGCCTAAGTATATAAATGGGTAGAAATGTACATACATAATTCAATAAGGAAGATTTCAAATGCATATAAATATGGACAAATTGAAACCACTTTCAAAGATGACACCTTTCCTTCATAATAAAGTTGTTTAAAATTATAAGAACCTATACATAAAAGGTTGGTTTCTATAGGTATAAAGCAAAAATAATCTTTTATCCTCCAGATAGAAGAATAAGTTGGCAGAGTGAAAAAATGATCCAAATTTATTCCAACCCTAAAAATTAATGTACTTGAATCAGAAATTCTACTTCTAAGGAATTATCTCACAGAAATAGTCTGAGAAGTATGTTAAGTCTTCATAGTCCTATTATACAGATATCAGAAATAAATTTTACAGAAATTAGAAAATAAACAATAACAAGCTCATGAGAAAGTAAAACCTTTATAAGTATAACTCCAAAAAGGATAGTTTATGCCCATGAATATTAGAAAATATATTTCTTAATGTAGGTATTTTTATTATATAAAACTAAAATTTATTGTATAAAACATTCATGTATGTTATGACTTCAATATATTTAGAGTGTACTGGAAAGTAAAGTTATCCCCAAAAGTAAAATTATCCCCAAACTTTGCACCTGGGTGAACAGGTTATAGGTGACGTTTTCTGTTTTTATGCTTTTCTGTTCTATAATTAAATATAAGCAGGTTTTTTGTTTTGTTTTTGTTTGTTTATTAGAACAATCAGAAAAACTGAAGAAGACAAAGGTTTGGGAGAGGTAGCATACAGAAATTATTCATAAATCCTGATTTTCTTTAGGCCTTGAAGGTCCCCAAATATTGAAAACACATTTTAGGAATCATGACACACTACATGACCTCCTGTTACCTACAGTGTCTACCCTTAAATTTCCATTCGAAAACAGGGACATTATTAAAGGATCTGCAGCTGACAGAACATAATAGTTCCCAGTTGCTGCTATGCTTCTTCACGTTTTTTCAGATGCACCCTCCCTATTCCACGTGCCTTATCAATACTACCTTGTCTATTCCAATGAGATCTCATCTGTTCTTCCAGTATAGCTGTCTGGGTCTGATGTTGCTATTCTAAGTTATTCAGCCTATTCGATGGTCTCTTATTCCTTTACCAGATTTCAAAGTTCTTTGGCCACCAAATAGAGTTAAAACCCAATAAAAATGATCCAGAATCATGTCCTGTGGGAAATACATAGTATATATATATATATACACCCCCCAGCTTTACTGATATATAGCATTGTATAAGTTTAAAGTGTACAGGTGTACACTGTTTTAATTAACATTGTTGTATTGGATTAGAGTAGTAAATCTCTAGATACGGAGAGACCTTCCATCTCAGGTATTTCATTGTAGAAGAGGAGCTGATTTGATTTCTTTTGGGGACAAGAATATATTTTTTAAAGCTTTTTCTTTGCTCTCTTATATTTTGTAGCTAGAATTTAAGTGTTCCTAGGATAAATAACCAATATTTGGTTACCTTTCACACAGAGAGCAACATGCCAGATTACAATCTCCCTTCAGAAGAAGGAAGGGATAGACTTCTTACCCCACTCCTATTGTAAAATACAGACACTAAACTATCATAAAGGGAAAATCCTTGTGTTAAATGTGAGACTAAACTTCAGATATAGATTTAACCAAATTTCTTAATACCTAAATTGTAGACTGCTCTTATATTCCATATTGATTATAAAATCTCTGGAATCTTGAAGAAATAGTATTCAGTTGTAGCAAAGAGAAAAAGCCTGGAATCCAGCTCCAAGAAGATCAGTATCATAGGTCAGTCCGGAAGTCAAGATCAAGATCTAGAATGACCATGTTATGTTGAGAACCAGAAAGGCACTGGTGCCTAGGAACAGATGAAAAAATTGAAGAGTTGAATTCCTATAAGCCATTGTTACCAAAAAAAAAAAAAAAAAAAGTATTTTAATCAATTTATAATATGACAAATTGATTTAATATAGATTATAATCAATAGTACTTATGGAACAGTTCAAATCCTAGATTTTCCTCCCAAGTTTATACTGATCTTTTCTAACTCCAGCTCTGTAAAATGCAGGGAATTTTCCTTGCTTACAGGTATAATACCAGTAGATATATTTGGTAGGAAGAAGAATAGCTTAACAGAGTTTAATAATCAACAACAACAATTTTGCTATATAATTTGTAGTTACTCTTAAAATCTTATTTTCTAAAAGAAATGTGTTTCTCAAAGGAATGTGTTTTTTTCTTTCAGTTCCTCTTAATCAAAATTTCATCATCCATGTTAATATTTTTGTATTTCTCTCTACAGTATTTCTAAATATTTTAATGTTTCCATGAAACTTTTTGGTATATTAATTGGAAATTAGAAAAATGTTAATCAAACACTATTAATTTACCATAATAAATATTTCATTTGCCTTCAAAAATAATGTCAAGAAAGAAATTTATTTTTTTAATTAATATCTACCCTTTACAGATAAAAACAAAAGTTTAAAACAAGATATTGATCAGCCCTTTCAGTAGTTTTTATTGCAGTCAGAATTATAAAGATTCAAGTTAATACTTATTTGTTTATTGTGTATAGTGTTCCTGGATGCCAAAAATCATAGGAAAAAAATAGTGTGAATGGACATCAAGACTTTTTAATAGGATTAAGGGAACAATAACCTAAAAAAGAGTGTGAACAAATCATGGATGTGGCATGACATATAGGTAAATTTGAATTTGAATTTGTCCTTTAAAATAGATAAAATTATTGTAGACAAAGCAAAATATAGCACTGTAAGTTACAAGAATGTAAGTTATGTATGACAAGTGATGTATTATTTTTAACAAAATTAGGAAAACTTTGAAGAAGAAGGAATTGTCAGGAAATGAAAGATGTGGCATTTATATGTTTACATGTGCCAAAAAAATATTTATAATCCTTTGCAAGTCAATTGAGTCCTTGATAGAAGTGACATTTTAAGTATGCTATTTAGAAGATTGTGATTTCTAAGAGGACTTTAATAAGATTTAATCAAATATTATTTTTATACCATTTTCACTTGAATTATATGCATCAAAGCACCTGGTTTAATCAATTTTTCTGTCTGTCTATGCCAATTTATCAGAATCATTTTGCCTTGTTTTTATCCCCTTGACTATAAATTTCCAAAAAAGATACATTCTCTGTTCAATGGACTGGACTATGGACAATTTCACACATTTATGGACATAATATTTTTAATTTGTATCATTTATTCCCCATTCTGCTCTCCTTTCCCTCTCCTCCTTTCTTTCGTACTCTTCAAATTTATATTCCAATCTCATACTAAACTTTTATTTCCTGCTTTATACAGAAGTAATTTAGTCAACTCTAATCACCAGTCACATACATTTTTACTCAGTGTGCTGTAGACAACCTAAAGATCCAAGGTTTGTGTTTATGAAGAGAAAATGTAAGGCAAGAATTTTTAGATGAAAAAGGAGATTAAAAAAACCTGAAATATTATTTATAATTTAAGTTTTTTAGTTTTGTTTGTTTTAGAGTGGGGAGGAGTAACTGGGGGCTCAGTTCGCTAAGTGTCTGCCTTTGGCTCAGGTCATGATCCCAAGGTCCTGAGATCCACTCCGGGTTGGGCTCTGCTCAGGGGAGAGCCTGCTTTTCCCCCTTCCTCTGCCTGCAATTCCCTTTGCTGTGTTCTCTCTCTCCCTCTCTCTCTGCCAAATTTAAAAAAAAAAAGAAAGAAAGAAAGAAAGAAAATAGAGCATGTGCATGCATGATGTGGGGAGGGGAGAGAGAGAGAAAGAATCTCGAGCAGGTTCCATGCCAAGCCCAGAGCCTGACATAGGGCTTGATCTCACCCTAAGATCATAAAGTAAGCCAAAATCAAGACTTGGCTTCTTTACAGACTGGGCCACATAGATTCCACTAATTTATGATTCATTACCTATCTACTCCAAAAAACAAAGGATGCTGACTTTATTGAAACTGAAGTCAAAAATCAGTATGTGTGTTCCCTTGGGAACAAAGAGAAAATTGCCTTTGGCAAATTATACAAAAATAGCTCATTGTAGAAAATCTGAGGAATTTAGAAGTTTTACTAATTTAGTTTTATTATGCCAAACACAGAGGTTTATTGATTCTAGAAATTATGGTTTAACTTGAGGTCTGTAGTGAGGGAAGTATTAGATAAAAAATAGAGTTTTGTATTTTATTCTGAGATTCTAAAAATCAAGGAAAAAGAAGAATAAATATTATAAATTATTATGCATTTATTTTGAGGAATAAAATAGTGTTTTAATTTTTAAGTAAAATATGAGTTCCAGGCTCTGAAATTTATTTTTAGTAAGATATTTTTCTAAGCGCACTTTTCAAAGTATCAGATTTTCATGAAACAGTTAATCTCAAGAGGTTTATTTCAGTACACACAGCAGTTGTTGCTTAGTGAAAATCTTAGTGAATGAAACATATACTTATTTATGAAGAAAATAAAAAAGATAAAACATACTCCCAAGCCAAGCATATCATCAAACATTAATAGTCACTTTTAACCAGTTTTAAAAATTATAAACGTATGTACTCATACACATAAAATCTTTATAGTTTTATATTGCAACACACACACACACACACATAGAGAGTCTGCTCTTGGTTATGTACTTTAGTGTCAAGTATATGTCATCAGAAAATGATGCAATCACCAATGCTTAAGGACATTATCAAGGTTAACATTAGTCCAGAGAGTTTTGAACAGAATTAGAAGAATTAATGAATACATATAGAGAATTAAACTTTCAAATATGCCTAGAATCATTCTCTGAGATCAGATTTCAAATCAAAGCTTAAATTCATAGGCATTTGCCAATTTCAACCATAAAATATCTAAGAGAGATTTGCCCTTCAAAGGAACTCTTCTCTGTTCAGTTTTATTGCATATGCTAAATTCTCAACTATCTAAAAATGCCCTTTGATAAAGTTAAACTTAAAGATGTTAGGCTATGGTCTTGCCTGTTTCCCCGCACAGGAAGTTTCATCTATAGAAGCATGAGTATATCAAAGGAATATGCATTAACAGATTCCACAGCCACACATGTGAATATCTAATACATAATTACACCCATCGCTTTCAGGTCTAATATGTGATTAGTCTTTTTGTGATTATGGGCTGAAAAAAGAGTATCCAGCTGTTCATTCTAGGCATCATGATGTTTCTTCTTAATAAGAGATGCCAAAGATTTATTGTTATACAAGCAAATGTATAAATGACTACTGTCTTAAAACACATTTCAGATTATTTATATTTCATATAAATTTGAAAAATGTAGAAAATTAAAACTTAATCAGAATATCAACTAATTTATAATAAAAACATAGTAGAATAGTTATTGGTAAGCCAAGAGCTCCTTCCTAATTTCAAGGTATCTGAGGAATCCGATTAACAACAAAAACATTGTTTTACTAGTATTTTGTCAGAATGAAGGTAGATAAAGACTGTAGAATATTTCAACTGCACTGAAAATAACCCTGTTTGAATGTAAATGACTTTGAGACATTTATTTTTATACTTTTAATATCACTATCAAAGTATAACATATTTTGACCATATTCCCAATATTTTAGAATAACTCTGTTTTAAATGTCTGCCCTCCTTCCTGTCAATGCACTGACCTCAAGCATTTTAATAGGTTAATTTTAATTAAATAAACATTTACTAAGCAAAATGTATGATTTCTTATACAAATCCATAGGTTGATTTTAAAAAGAAAAATCACCTAAAGCTGGGAATGATAACTACATGGTATTATTTCTTATAGACTTAATTATTTTATATTTATTCACTTCATTCACCATGCTTTCCTGCAGGTACAAGTTAATTTCTTTGGGCTTGGGTCTACCAATTGTCATTTGTGTTGACTTAATATCATACACTTTACCCATAGTGTGTCATCTTCTATTTTTCAATAATATTTTCTTTTAAATGAAGAAAAAAATGCCAAACCTCTATCAAACTAATGTAAGCTGTAATAAAGGTAGAATAAAAAGGTTCCCCAGGAACACATAAGAGGAAATACTTAACTATGACTAAAGATTCCAAGTAAATCTTCCAAATGAGCATATATTTTCAGTAGAGTGCTGACAAATAAGGAGGAAAGGTCAAAGTAAGAAAGTCATTCCAGTCAAATGACACAAAATGTTCAAACACCTAGGTGATCAAGAAAAATATTTGGAAAGTGATATGACATATTTTAAATACCACTAGAAAATTAGCTGAGGTATGCATTGTAAACATTTAACCTTGTCTAGAGACAAAGAATTTCTTGGAGAACTCTTTTTGTTGTTGTTGAAGGACTTGAACTTGATAGGTTTTTGTTTGTTTAATCAAATTTGCAGTGTAGATAAAAGCATTCACATATAAACTCAATATCTGAAGTATGGAAATAGAAAAAGGTCCTACTTTCAAATCTATGGTCTGATACATTCTACTAGAGTGATTTGAGGCAAATTTCTTCAATGTGTTTTGGATGTTAACAGAGGACTTACTCTCTTTCCTTCACCCTATCTTAGGCAAAACTATTCCAACAAGATTATGCTCAAGTTAAAATTCTGTAGTAACTCAAAGCTTAGACATGTGCTGCTTCCTCCTGAGCCCCTTCCTTACCTCACCTTCTCAGGCATGCACAAGCATATGGACTGTGATAACATCCTCTAGGAAGAGCATGGTGCCTGCAGACCAAAGCATGCCTTGTGGTGGTGGGAATGTTTCCTAATACTTATTCAGTACCTCAACCTCCAGAAGATCTTGTAGCTCTGTGAAGTTTAGGATGTTTATATTGAGTTCACAAAGTGCAAATGGACACAGAAGATAATTTCGTCAATTCCTCTGCATTTTAAAAGTATATATTTTTTTACATATGTATGTAAATGGGCATCAAAAAAAATTAGCACCAACCACATATCCCATGAATATGAAAAAAAACTTTATATATCTCAAAAAAAGACATATTTAAAATTTCTCAACATCACAGATTAGTATATGAGTATACTATATAGATTTCTTTCCTTTTCTTTACCTCTAGTGTTACAATATTCAAATTGAGTTTATTCATCTTTTTTTTTTTTTTAAGATTTTATTTATTTAGGGCGCCTGGGTGGCTCAGTGGGTTAAGCCGCTGCCTTCAGCTCAGGTCATGATCTCAGGGTCCTGGGATCGAGTCCCACATTGGGTTCTTTGCTCAGCAGGGAGCCTGCTTCCCTTTCTCTCTCTCTCTCTCTCTCTCTCTCTCTGCCTGCCTCTCTGCCTACTTGTGATCTCTGTCTGTCAAATAAATCTTAAGATTTTATTTATTTATTTGACAGACAGAGATCACAAGTAGGCAGAGAGGCAGACAGAAAGAGAGGAAGGGAAGCAGGTTCCCTGCTGAGCAGAGAGCCTGATGTGGGGGCTCGATCCCAGGACCATGGGATCATGACCTGAATGGAAGGCAAAGGCTTTAACCCACTGAGCCACCCAGGTGCCCCAAGTTTATTTGTCTTTGTCTAAGTATCCATTTACCATCTATCACCTATTGATCATTTATAAGTTAACTATATATTTCTCCTCCCACTCTTCTCTGCCTCTTGCTCCTACCCACCATGGATAGTAGCCTCCAGAAAAGTCCTATGTTGCTTAAAGTTGTCTCAGGAGAGCACAGAGGTCAATGTGGAGCTGGATCTTATGACCCTGAGATCATGACCTGAGCCAAACCAGGAGTCCAAGACTTAAGGACCTGTGCCACCCAGCCACCCTTATTGTTTTGCTCTTGACCAGGCCCTGGCACTTCACAAGAATCACAGGAGCACATGAGCTTTTTAAGATCTAAAACCTCCATTTACCCTTATATATTAAAATAGTCCCATCCCCTAAAATGAACTACCTTAAGTCTTCTAAAATCACTGTAGAAAAGAAAATTTTCTAGGTGAAATACAACAATATTTTCCAGAAATATTAAGCATATTTTCCCAGGGTTTCCCCACCCACAATCCCCAGTTTCTTCATCATATAATCTAATGGAAAATTTGCAAATGTATTCTTTTCTACTTGAGTATTCCAAAATACTTAGTATTTGGATGGCTATCTGTGAAAATGCTAAGACTATCTACACTTATATAGTACAAGATAGAACTGCAGTTTTCTGTTGTTTTCTATGAATTAAGGAATGCTTTGAGAGAAAGCAAAACTTTGTATAGAGAATTAAAGATGAGATATGCAAAATGGCTAGCTATAAATAAATAAAACCAAACAAAGCAGTAGAATAAAGTGGGGGAAAAATGAAGCTGTTTCTTTACAATCATAAGCCTCTACTTAAATACTTTTGGAAATTTGCTTATTATTACTCTCCTGTCTCAGATCTAATATGACTAGTAGGATAGATTTAAAAATATGGACTCAATATTATAGAATGAACAAATATGATAAAATTAAGACATAGAAGAAATGAATAAATTAGAAAGTATCACAATAATTTTAAAATGAGTGATGGTAGGAAAATTACAATGGAAAAGCATAATACAATTGATGAAGTTCTAGAAGCTAGGTGAGGTTCGGTGGGCTGAGGTCCAGAGCCGATGACCAAGAAAGAAATCTTGAGACATCTTTGGTGCAAAATGGTGGTTTATTAAAGCAAAATGGTGGTTTATAAAGACAGGACCCGTGGGCAGGAAGAGCTGCTGCCCCGGGTTGTGAGGGTAGGCATGTTATATACCTTGCGGTTGGGGGAAGGTGAGGGGAAGGGATGGGAGGTTTCAACAGAGTTTTCACATGTTAAGGAGGGCCTACAAGGTGCCTGGGGGGAGGCCTTGCCCTTATGGCCTGATCAATGTCGTCTTTAGGTCAGGCATTAACATCAAGATAGTTGGGAGATTCTTGGTGGGGTGTTATGATCCTGCTGTCATTTACATTCCCCTCTACCTCAGCCTCCTCCAGTTTATGGTGGGGAGGGAGACATTAGGGCTTCAGGAACTGAGAGTTATTTGTCTCTGGAAATTTGTGCTATTGATAAGGTGACCTCCCTGTTTAGTTCTCTAGGACATCTGTAGATCAAGGGAGATTCCTGTTCTGCAGGATTGCCATCCCTGCAAGCCAACTATTTATCATTTTATGGCAGTCAGGGGTACCCGAGGAATGCCACACATATGGGGGGGGCAGGTGGAGAGGGGGTGCGAGGCGCCAGCTTTTGCTCTGTCCTCAGCCAGCCTCCTGCTCCCTCATCACAATAACAAGACAAATAATAAGCTATAAAAACCAGTATGTATTAGAAAGCTTAAAAAAAGTTTTAAAACACTAAAGCCTCGCTATTAACAAGAAAACATTCAAATCAATATTGCCAAGTAAATACTATATACCAGAGTTAAACCTAAGGTGATTAAAAAAAAGCCTGCCCAGTTTTTCTATCATACAACACGTGATAATTATGGAATATATCAGATTTCTATTGTCTTGGAGAGAAATGGATACTCATGCAACACCAAGTAATCACCTAATTTATACATATGTAGCTATGTATTTTTGTTGCCATGATGATAAAAAAATGAATAAAATCAGATATTTTTCTTGACCTACGGCATTTTGTTTCTTTTTTTTTTTTTTTTTTTTAGATTTTACTTATTTATTTGACAAAGAGAGAGATCATAATTAGCCAGAGAGGCAGGCAGAGACAGAGGGAGAAGCAGACTCCTTACTGAGCAGAGAGCCTACTGCCAGACCTCGATCCCAGGACCCTGACATCAGGACCTGAGCCGAAGGCAGAGGCTTAACCCACTGAGCCACCCAGGCGCCCATGCATTTTCTTTTTTAAAGTAAGTGATCTGGTTCACTAAAATAAACATAAACAATTTCAGTTAAAAGTCCCCCTAAAAAGAAGTTAGAATAAAAGATTCTAAACAAATGCCTGTAATCATTAATCTCTGACAAGATGAAAGGACAAAAATGACCTCGCCTCAAAATACCCTTTATTTATCAGTATGCCCATCCGTCCACAGCAGATAGGCTCAGCGGGGGCCACTTTAATCCTCCATTTGAATGCAGATTTCTAGATCTCAGACTTAGAATATCTCAGGGATGCTAATTTTCTCTACTTAAGTATCACCTTACATTCTTAAGGCTCTTTATGATTTTATGAATCCTGTGAATGGAGCAATCTCTTTACTATGACTTTTAAAATAGTTCCCAAAATTAGCATCTGAAAACTGAACTTTAAAATTCTGATTTGAAGACTTATCAGTATTTATTATTTAAAAACATCTTCTATTCACAGATTTTCCATATATTATAAATGTGTTTTTCTGTATGGGTTAAATAATCGAAGTCTTACAAAAATATTGTGATTTCCTTTGCAACTGTCTTTGGTAGCATTCCCCTTGACAGATTTTCTTTATTCATAATTCCTCAAGATGATAATACTTAAAATTGATTTAAAAAGTTAAGATTCTAACATAACACACTGCTTACATTTCCTATCACAAAGCTGTTTGCAGGTATGTAACATCAAATATCAGTTTTAAAATGTGAGGTAAATAAACACTTTCTTTCTCTTTTTCTCCCTCTCTTCTGTTTCTTTTCTCTCTCTCTATTTCTTTCTTTCTTTTTTTCTTTCTTCCCTCTTTTCTTCCTTCTTTCTTTTCTTCTTTCCTTCCTATCTTTTCATCCTTTATTAAAATGTCTTGTGGAGAAGACAAAATGAGCTCTTAAGGTTTTGAGCTTATACTCAAATATACACTATACACTATACCCAAATCATGAAAAGAGTTTTCTTAGCTCCTTCAGTTTTATTTTTGTATCTCCCTCTCCCTCCAGGAACACCTGCCTACTCTGTCTTTTTGTGATATTACACTCACAAGAATATCATTTGATTTTGGTTTATCAAGTAATCAAGTTACTGGATATTAGCATTCAGGTGAATGATTATAGGCAGTTATTAATAAAACCTTAATGTATTCATATATATATGAAACCTTCAGTGATATAAAGAAGTAAGATTTAATTCTGAAACCTCTTAATATACAATAAATATATAAATATATACAGTAAATATATTGGTATCCGCTAATAGAAGAATTGTATTCCTCAAAAAAATACGCTGAAACTAACCCCCAGTATTTATGTAAGTGATCTCATCTGAAAACAGGTTTTTTGTGCACATAATCAAGTTAAGATGAGATCATACTTCATTAGTGTGAATCTTAAGCCAGTATAACTGGCATCCTTATAAAAGAAGAGTGATAAACAGAGAAGAGAATTTTGTAAGATACAGAAGCAGAGAATGGAGTGATGCAGCCACAAGTGAAAGAATATTGAGATTGCAAATAACGTGCAGAAGCTAGGTGTCTTGGAGAAGATCCCCGCTCTGCACCTGCAAGAAGCAACCAACCCTGTTGACATCTTGGTTTTGGACTTCTAGCTTCCAGAGCTGTGAGAGAATAATAATGTTCTGTTTTAAGCTACCCAGTTTGTGGTAATTTCTTACAGTAACTGTAAGAAACCTATAGAGTGTCTTCAAAGAAAATGATATGATATGTACTGCTGTTCCATGGAGGCCTCTTGGGAAAAACGATAAAGGTACATGTTCAACAAGTTATTAATCTTCAAGTTAATAAAGGAGGATAATGTTCACAAACTAAAAGGTCCCAAAAAAAGTAAAGTGTATGCTCCATTTAGCATGGCATAGATTATTATTTTGATACTTATGCTGTCTATCTCTGTGTTGATACAATCTGAGGCCAGTCTAACATTTCTCTGCTATTCTTACATGGGACAACTTGACTAAAATGATTTTAGAGAAAAGGTATTCACACTTAAAGGAAAATCCATGTTTGGATTGGGTAGTTCAAGGATGAGCTGGCATTGTAAAAAGGGGGGCAGATATAAGTTACCCAAGAATAGGAAGTCCCATGTTTAGCTTGCAGACATGTTTAGGTTTTCTGAGTGCAGTTTTCCCATCTGTAGAAGACACACAAGTCCTGCCTGATTCTAGAGGTAACCAACCCAGTTCTAATGTATCCATTTTTTAAACCTTCTTTTAAGTCAGAAGGGAATAGTTTATCTTGACTTGTTTCACCTTGAAAAGACAGCCGCTTGCAACTTTAAACAAGTTGCAATATGAGAATGCTTATTCAAAATACATTATAACTAATTTTATCCAATTACTAAATAATTTCTCTCTTCTTAGAACCTAATTTCTATTCTTACCTAAAGTAGTAAAAAAATTAAGATCTTTTTTTTGTTGTTGTTATTGCTTCTCAAATTGCTTCTCAAATGCTGGGATTTTACTTTTTATTGTTTTCCAGTGAGAGTTATCACTTTTAACAAAGACGAAAGAATACCAGTCTTCTTTTCGGAATGTTTTTCTAAAAGGCTATTTTGGGTCTTTGTGAAATTTCCTTTTATGCTTTTGATTATACTCCTGAAACATATGTCGTATTATCTACTATTCCCCCAATTTCACAAAACAAAGTGACTCACAATGTATACTAGTCATCAGTCTCTAAGATAACATAATTCCTTCAAGAAGAATGTTATCCACTTAAAACAATTATTTACTGGAGTAGCAAGATGGCAGAAGAGTAGGAGACTTAAATATCTTCAGGTTCCAGGAGTTCAGCTAGATACTTATCAAACCATTCTGAAAAGCTACAAACTCAATAGGAGAGAGAAGAGAAAAAGAGCAGCCATTCTAGGAACAGAAAATCGGCCACATTCTGGAAGGTAGGATATGCAGAGAAGTGATTCCAAGGCAACATTCAGGAAGATAGACCACAGGAGAAAGGGCCAGCTCCTGCCAAGTGAGAGAGCAACAGAGCACAAAATTGGAACTCTAGAAGCCTGCTCCACTGGGGCACCTGAATGGCTCAGTGGGTTAAAGCCTATGCCTTCAGTTCAGGTCATGATCCCAGGGTCCTGGGATTAAGCCCCACATTGAGCTCTCTGCTCATCAGCGAGTCTGCTTCCCTTCCTCCCTCTCTGCTTACTTGTGATTTCTATCTGTCAAATAAATAAATAAAATCTTAAAAAAAAAAGACAAATAAACTCAGTTTGAATATTATAACACTAGAGGTAAAGGAAAGGAAAGAAATCTATATAGTATACTCATATACTAGTCTGTGATGTTGAGAAATTTTAAATATAAATTTTTTTTGAGATATATAAAGTTTTTTTTCAGATTCATGGGATATGCTATTGTACTAATTTTTTTATGCCCATTTACATGCATATGTACAAAAATGTACTTTTAAGTAAATAAAATCTTAAAAAAAAAAAGAAGAAGAAAAAGTCTGCTCCACTGAGGGATGTTGCTCCAGAGGCAAAGAGGAGGAGTGGAGCCCTTATGGGGAGAGTGTGGTCTCAGGACCCACAGGGTCACAAAAAGACCAGGGGTGCCTGAATGTGACAGAGCTCCCATGTATTGGAGTGGGGAATCCAGCTGCAGAGATGGAGCCAAGGAGGGGGCTTTCACCTTGGAATTACCATAAACTGTGATCCAAGGCACAGTCAGACCACTGCTCTTCCGGCAAGGACACAACAAGCATCAGATCCAGGGAGACTCACCTCCTCCTCCAGGAGGAGTGATGCAAAAGCATGCTGCAGGAATCAGCTGGCTTTGGAGACTCAAACAGGACCATACACCAGAGATAGAAATGCTCAATCACAGGCCAGGTGATCTCAGAGTGAGACCAGAAACCAGGGAGATGGGAGGGATTGACTGCTTTTCTCTGAAGGGTGGGACCCTAAACTCTCAGCTCCTATGGGGCCAGAGAATGAGAGGCCACTATTTTCATTCCCATCCTCCAAAGCTATATGGAACACTTTCAGAAGACAAAAGCTACCAAGAGCAAAACCAAGCAGATTGCTTAGCCTGGCCTCTGGCAAGGTGATACAATTCTGACTCAGCAAAGACATTTGCGAATCACTGCAACAGACCCCTCCCCCAGAAGATCAGCAAGAACATTGAGCCAAGACCAAGTTCACCAATCAATGAGAACTGTGGAACTCCAGAACTAGGGAAAGCAACATACAGAATTCATGGCTTTTTCTGCATAATCCTTTAGTCTTGCAAAGTTAATTTTTTTAATTTATTTTTTTCCTTATTCTATTTTTAAAATTTTTCCTCTTTCTTATTTTAACATTTTTAACTACTTTATCTTACCAATACCCTTTTAAAAATATTTTTTAATTTTCATTGTTATAATCATATTTTATACCTGCAATGTGTTTAACCTTATTTTTGTATACATATTTTTTTTCTTTAAAATTTTGGGATACAATTTCTTTTAACAAATCAAACTATAAATCTAGCACATGGTTTGGTTCTAGTCTCCAGCCTGATCACATTCTTTCTTTTTTTTTTTTTTAGAATTTTTAAAAATATTCATCTTTACAGTCATATTCCATCCCTTTATCGTTTTTACCCTTATTTTTGTATATATATATATGTTTTTCTTTCTTTAAAAATTTGGAAGTTTGTTTCATCTAGCAAAACAAAATACACTCAAAATGAAGTGTGTGGTTCTTTTCTATTGATCAATCTAATCATATATATATATATATGTATATACTAAATACTAAAATACTAAAAAGTTAGCATGAACCCAGAAAGATGTATGCTGACCAAAATATATAAATATTTTAAATATAAATAAATATATATCCATATATATATATATTTAAAATATTTATTTTATATTTAATATATAAAATATATTTATATTTAATATATAAAATATAAAATAATATATTTAAATATATATCCATATATATATATATATTATATTAAAATATTTATATATTTTGGTCAGCATACATCTTTCTGGGTTCATGCTAACTTTTTAGTATTTTGTTCTCTCATTCACCTACTCTTATCTGGATAAAATAACAAGGTGGAAAAATTAAAAAATAAAAAAAGAGGCAGTACCAATGAATAGGGACCTAATCAGTACAGACATCAGTAATATGTCAGAACAAGAGTTCAAAATAATGATTATAAAGGTGCTTCCCAGGCTTGAAAAAAACATGGAATATTAGAGAATCCCTTTCTGAAGAAATAAAATCTCTTTCTGGAGAAATAAAAGAACTAAAATCTAACCAAGTTGAAATAAAAAGCTATTAATGAGGTGTAGTGAAAAATGGAGCCTCTTACTGCTAGGATAAATGAGGCAGAAGATAGAATTAGTGATATAGAAGAACACATGATGGAGAATAAAGAAGCTGAGAAAAAGACAAATACTGGACAATGAGGGGAGAATTGGAGAGATAAGTAATACCATAAGACAAACAATATTAGAATAATTGGGATCCCAGAAGAAGAGCAAAGAGAGAAATGGGCAGAAGGTATTTTGGAGCAAATGATAGCAGAGAATTTCCCTAATTTGGTGAAGGGAACAAGCCTCGAAATCCAAGAGGCACAGAGAACCCCCCTCAAAATCAATAAAAATAGGTCCACACCCCCTCATCTAATAGTGAAACTTACAAGTCTTAGTGACAAAGAGAAAATCCTAAAAGCAGCTTGGGGCAAGAGGTCTGGAACATACAACAGTAGAAAAATTACACTGGCAGGAGACCTACTCACAGACACCTAACAGCCCAGAATGGACTGGCATGATATATTCAGAGCACTAAAAGGAAAAAAAAAAATGTAAACAAGAATACTATATCAAGTTTGGCTGTCATTGAAAATAGGAGAGATAAAAAGCTTCCAGGACAAACAAAAACTAAGAGTTTGCAAACTCCAAATCAGCCCTATAGAAAATATTGAAACGGCTCCTCTAAGCAAAGAGAGAGCCTAAAAGTAACAAACCAGAAAGGAATAGAAACAATATACAGTCTCTATTCACCTTACCAACAGTCACCTTACAGGCAATACAAGGGCACTAAAGTCATATCTTTTAATAGTTATCCTGAATGTCAATGGACTAAGTGCCCCAATCAAATGACACAGGGTATCAGAATTGATTAAAAAACAACAATAAAAACCAAAACCAAAACCAAAAACAAACAAACAAACAAACAAACAAAAAGAACAAGCCCCATCAATATGCTACCTACAACAAATTCATTTTAGATACAAAGACACCTCCAGATTTAAAGTGAGAAGGTGGAAAACGATTTACCATGCTAATGGACATCAAAAGAAAGCTGGGGTGACAATCCTTATATCAGATCAATTAGATTTAAGCCAAAGACTATAATAAGAGATGAGGAAGGACACTATATCATACTTAAATGGTCTGTCCAACAAGAAGATCTAACAATTTTAAGTATCTATGCCCCTAACATGGGAACAACCAATTATATAAACCAATTAATAATAAAATCAAAGAAACACATCAAAAATAATGCTATAATAGTAGGGACTTTAATACCCCCTCACTGAAATAGATCATCTAAGCAAAAGATCAACAAGTAAATAAAGGCACTAAATGACACACTGGACCAGAAAGGCTTCACAGATATATTCAGAACATTCCATCCCAAAGCAGCAGAATACACAATCTACTCTAGTGCACATGGAACACTCTCCAGAATAGATCACATCTTGAGTCACAAATCAGGTCACAACCAGGACCAAAAGACAGATCATTCCCTGCATATTTTCAGACCACATTGCTTTGAAACTAGAACTCAATCACAAGAGGAAAGTTGGAAAAACTCAAATACGTGGAGGCTAAAGAGTATCCTACTAAAGAATGAATGGGTCAGTCAGGAAATTAAAGAAGAATGAAAAAAATTCATGGAAACAAATGAAAATGAAAACACAACTGTTCAAAATCTTTGGGAAACAGCTAAGGCGGTCCTGAGGGGAAAGTATATAGCTATATAAGACTTTCTCAAGAAACAAGAAAGGTCTCAAATACACAACCTAACCCTACACCTAAAGAAGCTGGGAAAAGAACAGCAAAGAAAGCCAAAACCCAGCAGGAGAAGAGAAATAATAAAGATCAGAGCAGAAATCAAGCAAATAGAAACCAAAAGAACAGTAGAACAAATCAATGAAACTAGTAGCTGGTTCTTTGAAAGAATTAATAAGATTGATAAACCCCTGGCCAGACTTATCAGAAAGAAAAGAGAAGGGAACCAGATAAATAAAATCATGAATGAAATAGGAGAGATCACAACCAACACCAAAGAACACAATTATGAGAACATATTATGAGCAACTATATGCCAACAAATTTGACAATCGGGAAGTCATGGATGCATTCCTAGAGATATATAAACTAGCAAAACTGAGCCAGGAAGAAATAGAAAACCTGAACAGACCCAAAACCAAGAAACAAGAGCTCAGAGCCAGACAGATTCCCAAGGGAATTCTGCCAATCATTTAAAGAGGGATTAATACCTATTCTCCTAAAACTGTTTCAAAAAATGGAAATGGAAGGAAAACTTCCAAACTCATTTTATGAGGCCAGCATTACCTTGATCTCAAAACCAGACAAAAACCCCCATCAAGAAGGAGAATTAGAGACCAATATCCATGATGTACATGGATGTAAAAATTCTCACTAAAATACTAGCCAATAGGATCCAAGAGTATATTAAAAGGATTATTCACCATGACCAAGTGGGATTTATTGCTGGGTTGCAAGGTTGGTTCAGCATCTGCAAAATCAATCAATATGATACAATGCATTAATAAAAGAAAGAACAAGAAGCATATGATACTCTCAACAGGTATAGAAAAAGCATTTGACAAAGTACAACATCCTTTCTTGATCAAAACCCTTCACAGTGTAGCGATGGAGGGTACACACTTCAATATCATCAAAACCATCTATGAAAAACCCACAGTGAATATCATTCTCAATGGGGAAAAACAGAGTTTCCCCTAAGGTCAGGGAACATGGCAGGCATGTCCACTTCACCACTACTCTTCAGCATAGTACTAGAAGCTCTAACCTCAGCAATCAGACAACAGACAGAAATAAAAGGAATATGAATTGGCAAAAAAGAAGCCAAACACCAAAACTGCTAGAACTCATACAAGAATTCAGTAAAATGTTAGGATATAAAATCAATGCACATAAATTATTTGCATTTCTATACAGAAACAGCAAGACAGAAGAAAGAGAAATTAAGGACTCAATCTCATTTATAATTACATCAAAAACCATAACCTAACCAAAGAGGCAAAGAATCTGCACTCAGAAGACTATAAAATACTCATGAAAGAAATTGAGGAAGACACAAAGTAATGGAAAAATGTCCCATGCTCATGAATTGGAAGAAAACATATTATAAAAATTTCTAAGTTACCTATAGTAATCTACACATTTAACACAATCTTATCAAAATACCATCAATTTTCTTCAAAGAAGTGAAATAAATAATCCTAAAAATTTTTTTAGAACCAGAAAAGACCCCTAATAGCCAGAGGAATGTAGAAAAAAGAAAACCAAAGTTGGCAGCATCACAATTCCAGACTTCAAGCTCTATTACAAAGCTGTAATCATTAAGACAGTATGGTACCAACACAAAAAGAGACACCTAGATCAAGGGAACAGAATAGAGAGCCCAGAAATGGAGTCTCAACTTTGCAATCAACTAATCTTTGACAGAGTGGGAAAAAAATGTCCAATGGAAAAAAGACAGTCTCTTCAACAAATGGTGTTGGGAAAATTGGACAATCACATTCAGAAGAAGGAAACTGGACCGTTTCCTTACACCACACACAAAAATAGGCCTGAAATGGATGAAAGACCTTAATGTGAGACAGGAATCCATCAAATCCTTGAGGAGAACACAGGGAGCAATCTCTTTGACCTCATCCACAACAACTTCTTCCTAGAAATATTGCCAAAAGCATGGGAAGCAAGGGCAAAAATGAACTATTGGGACTTCATTAAGATCAAAAGATTTGCACAGCAAAGGAAACAGTCAACAAAACCAAAGATAACTGACAGAATGGGAAAAGATACTGGCAAATGACATATCAGATAAAGGGTTAGTATCCAAAATTTATGAAGAACTTATCAAACTCAGCAGCCAAAGAACAAAGAATCCAATCAAGAAATGGGCAGAAGACATGAACAGATATTTCTGCAATGAAGACATCCACATGGTCAACAAACATATGAAAAAGTTCTCAACGTCACTCACCATCAGGGAAATACAAATCAAAACTACAGTGAGCTACCACCTCATACCAGTCAGAATGGCTAAAATTAACAAGTCAGGAAATGACAGGTGTTGGCAAGGATGCAGAGAAAGGGGAACCCTCCTACATGGTTGTTGGGAATTCAAGCTGGTATGGCCACTCCTGAAAACAAAATGGAGGTTCCTCAAAAAGTTGAAAAGAGAGCTACACTATAACCCAGCAATCACACTACTGGCATTTACCCTAAAGATAATAATGTAGTGATTAGAAGGGGTACTTGCAACCAAATGTTTACAGCAGCAATGTCCACAATAGCCAAACTGTGGGAGGAACCTAGATATCCATCAACAGATGAATGGATAAAGAAGATGTGGTATATATATATATGTAGAATGGAAATCTATGCAGCCATCAAAAACAAAAAACAAAAACAAACAAACAAACAAAAACAAAAAAAATGTGCCTTTTGCAATGATATGGATGGAACTAGAGGGTATTATGCTAAGTAAAATAAGTCAATCAGAGAAAGACAATTATCATATGATCTCTCTCATATGAGAGGCAGGGCTGGGGGTTGTGGGGAAAAAATGGGAAAAATGGGGGAAAATGGGAAAAAGGAAACAAGATGCAATCAGGAGGGAGACAAACTATAAGAGACTCTTAATCTCACAAAACATTCTGAGGGCTTCTGGGGGTTTGGGGGATAGCAATAGGTTGGCTGGGTTATGGACATTGGGGAGGGTATGTACTATGGTGATTGCTGTGAAATATGTAAGCCTGATGATTCACAGACCTGTACCCTTGGGGAAAATAATACACTATATGTTAATAAAAATAATTAAAAAAAACAATTACTGGATTTCACAGTTTGACACTGGGGGAGTGAAAGGAGAAATAAAACTTTTCACTGGAAAAAAAAAAAAGAACAACTCTTCACTGAATATCACCCATTGCTGCTTCTTGTATTCATTTCTCTCCAGTTCAAAGCTGGAACTAATGTAAAAATAGAAAAATTATCTCTCAGAACATAAGTGAACACTAGACTAGCACTTTGTCATGTTTCTAAATATTCCGGCAAGTATTCCTGTCTTCTAGGAATTACTGTCTGATTGTTATGTAGACAAAAGTTTAGAGTCTTTTTCTTTTCTTTTATATGTCCCTTTGAGAAGTTTTTCTAGGATTTTGAGTCTCTTTACTCAGCTATCATTAATCAACCTGGCAACCTGAACCTTAGTTCGTATGGGATAAATCTCATCTCTGTAGGACTCCGGAAGAGTTTTAAGATGTAGGAAATGCCTTTCCCCTTGCCATCTTGCCTCTTTAGCCTCCACAGAATAACACAACAGATTATATAGCCAAAATATAAACAAAATTCCAATGTTAGAGGAACACAGATGAAATTTCTCACTAACCTGAACTTTTCTTTGAACATTATTAAAGAGAAGATCCTCAATTCATGCTTGCACCCCTGGGAATTTCCAGGGCAGTTTCCTTTGCTTGCCCACTGCCCTCACTTTCAAGTTTTCTGCTCCGTATCTTAGGTAAACTCCATTCCAAGCCTTTCTCCATGAGACTCTCAGTAGTTTCTTTCCCCCTAGAAGCATGGTGTCTCCACTCTTGGGAAGAGAGTTTTCTTCCTAATTCAATCTTAAATCTTTGGTATTAATTAGTGTCCTGGGGGTCAGCCAATACATCAAAATTTGCTGAAGCTCCATATCATTTACATGGAGAAGATGGCTTTAGACCCATGACCAAGCATGAAACATCCTAGTTTTTTGTTTTTTTTTTTTTAATATTTCTGCCAGAAAAACAACACGCCTTCAAACTCCCTTAGTTGTCAATCAATAATTCAAGTTCCTGTCACGTGTCAAAAGGATGGTTTCATTATAAGTAATAGAAATCCTAATTGAAAATGGTTTATAAAATAAATATATTTGTATGTAACAGAAAGTCCTGAGATAGGGCAAGTTTCAGATTTAGCTGATTTAGTGGCTTTATGATGTCATCAAAGACACATCATTTTCATTTCCTTGCAATGTCATTACCAATTTTATTTTATTCTCTGTGTGTAGAGAAATTTTATGTATCTATGTTTCAATGAATTCTGAAAAAGTGAGAGAAAGAAAGAGAGAGAGAGAGAGATCTCTCCTCATGCAGCAAATTATCTTTCAGAAGAGACTTAGCAGATTTCCCTCATGCATTATTGCTAGATATTAGTCGCATGCCTATTTCTGAATCAAAAACAAAGAAGGGTAATTTGCTTCCCTTAGTCAATTCATGCCCCATCTGTGATGAGTTGGGAGAACCAGCTTCATCCTCTGAGACACTAACTAAACAAAACTGAAGCACTGTTAGGCAAAAAAAGTGATAGAAGTAGACACTAAGTAGACATAAATATTGCTTAAATTTAAGTTTTCTTGTTTTTCTCTCTCTTAGAAAATGACATTCCTTTCTAAATTCAACACCAGGATAAGGTAGCAGCTTTTCTTAAAAATTTCAATTCAGTAATTTCCAACAGAGTGAGAACAGGTGAAGGAAATAAAAAACAAAATTATGTCCTCAGCATATTAGGACACTATCTCACCCTCAGAAGTGAAAAAAGATACTTAACAAATATGTACTCTCTTTTTCTGGAAATAATATCATCTTTCAAAACAGATAAAGAGCCACCACCCTTACCCAAATAAACCAATTTTCTTTCATAGAATGAAGGCCACTGACTTATTTGAAACTTCTCAAACTAAAATATTTTCTGAGTGCTGTGCCGGTTTAAAAGTCTCTGCTTTGCCATTCAACTTTGCCAGCCACACCTTCAATCTCTTTTGATCAGTGTTCCAAAGACTGAGCACGCATCTGAGAAACTCATTCAGGATACTCTTTTCTAGTGTTGCTTCAAGTCCACTGACTGGATTCAGAAGTAAAGCCATTTTTGCCTGCCATCTCCCTAAAAAGAAATACCTAATTTGTTTTTTTCCTATTTTACTTAGCCTTTAGAAACAGTTAGCATTCCTAGACTGATACTTGGCTGCCTTCCACCTGTGTATTATTGAAGCCAAGGTCTGAAACTGGACTGTACCTCTTTTCATCAATTCTTGAATTCTAGAATAATGATAGTTCTCTATCAATGGCATTGAAGAAACAATGAAAAGAACCAAGTTTTCATATATTATTTCCTAGCTTAGCTGCAATTTGACTAATATAATTTGCCATCTCATCCAGAGAAACTACACAAAAATTAAGAGACATTCTCTAGGTAATTTCAGTTAGTTATTAATTGAGATGCTGATAAAAATTTTCATTTCTCAGTCTGGCATCTGCTCACTCTTAATAGTTTAGTTGGTGTCTTCACTGGTTGTCTATGGTGCATCTCAGATGTAAACTGTGCATATTGGTCTCCTAGGGATGTGGTTAAAAAGTCCAGAAACTAGGGGACTTAAATAACAGAAATTTATTTTCTCATAGTTCTAGAGACTAGAAATTCAAGATCAATGTGCTAGCAGGGTTGGTTTCTCATGAGGCCACTCTCCTTGGTTTGCAGTTGGTGCTTTCTTAACGAATTCTGACTGGGCCTTTTCTCTGTGCACCTTCAGACCTGCTATCACTCTGTATGTGAGTACTCAGTCATATTGGACTAGAGTTCCACTAAACAGCTTCATTTTACCTTAATTACCTCTTTAAAAGTCCTATTTCCAAATATAGTCATATTCCAAGTTACTAGGGGTTGAGACTTGAACATATAAATTTGGAAGGAGTATAATTTATTTCCTAACACTGTAAAACAGACATTTTGATTATCCACCCCAAACTTGTTTCCTTAGTATGCACAATTCTAGTGGTACCATCTAGTTTTTATACCGATTCCCTGAACTCTTCTCATGAACTCTCCATCTACTACCCTGGGAAGCCTGTATTTCTTCCTGTGTGGGCTACCAGTCTTCACACTGACTCTTCATCATTCACCAAACTCCAGCCACATTAGCCACATCTATTTCTTACATACTCGATTTAATTCTGGATTGACTTGAATTTTTCTCTAAAATTCTTTTCCCCTGTTCTCAAATGTATGGATTTTTCTGCTAATCTTTTCTCCATTTTTTCCCCTGACCATCCTATCCAAAGTATCTATCCTTTTGCTTTTTTTCTAATACCCCTGTTCTATTTTATGATCCCTCTGTGAAGGTATCATCTTCATTACTGTTTTTTTTATATATTTTCCTTAAACCAAATTATATGCATGTTCTTTTAGAACAAGGGTATTTTCTCTTTCATTCACAACTTAAACAGGCCCTGGAAAATAAGAGAAACTCAAAAACTGATTTAATACATTAAACACAAAAGGTCTTCAAGAATGACAGTGATCCATACGACAGACTGTATATCCAGCCAAAACTACTCTCCTTCCATGAAGGTTAGAGAAAAGATAA
Source organism: Mustela nigripes (assembly GCF_022355385.1). Lineage (NCBI taxonomy): Eukaryota > Metazoa > Chordata > Mammalia > Carnivora > Mustelidae > Mustela > Mustela nigripes. Next base: position 253,214,663 of record NC_081557.1, on the reverse strand, counting down.
TATTTCACACAGGCCTACAAATTCTTCTTTGTCCTCCACTTGTACTTTTCAGACAAAGAAGAATTCCTGAGTTTGAAACTAACATTTTTTTTCTGGTTATACCTCATGAGGTACCAGCATGATACACAGGAATAAAAAGAAAGCATAATATTTATTTTTGAAATAGTTATTTCTGAACTCTCCCTGCTGGTATACACTGGTACTTAAGGATTACTGGTGGAATATAACTATGTTCCAAAATCCAGCCTGTGGCAATATGGCTTAAAGTATCAAGAAATCTAGAATTATTCTGATTGAGAGAGCTATGTGAAAGAGCCAGCACACACTAATCATTTCAGACATGGAACTCAAAGACACCAGATTGCCTAACTCACCATATAAATATTGAAGTCACTCTAAAAACTGGCAGAAATTAAGGTTAAGTAGACTGTGAGACCAATTGCAAAATTGTTAATCTATCAGAAAGATTGACATGAGGTCTACAGATGATTGCAAAGGGTAGAGAAAGAAATGGCAGAACTGGAAAATATATGCCTCAAATAATCAGAAGTTCTTTGGGTTGAAGAATAATGATCCAAAATGGCAAAGGTGGGCAAAGGAGACACTGAGCTAATCTCTTCATCTTGATACTATACATAATATAATAGAATTGACTAAAATGTAATTTTAGATAGGATTTTCTAAGGTAGCTATGTATATTTAATAAGCAATTTGGGTCAAGTTTTGAACTGAATTACCAAATTATCTATAATAAGGAACATTCTCAGTTACAAAGCATTCTTAAAAGTAATTGATATATATATATATACACACACACTTGTGTTAAATAATTGAAAATATGCTAATTTTTAAACAAACTAATGTGTTATTATTTCTAAAAGAAACTATAGCTCTTATTAGAAGGCTCAAAATCAGCTTTATTAATTATTGAATATAGGAACAAAATCACAAGTGATGAAAGCAATTATACAAGGAGAGACCTCAATGAAATGTTCAAATTTTAACACTAAAATATCAAACTCAGTATAAGACTTAATATCAAACTCAAAAACAATGAATTGCATATAGACATGCTACCTTAAAAAAGACCAAATATAAGATGTTTTTGTTCTGAAGTCTGTATTTATTATGAATTAATAATTTTTAAATGGTGTTTTTTTTTACAGATTTTATTTATTTGACAGAGATAGATCACAAGTAGGCAGAGAAGCAGGCAGAGAGAGAGAGAAGGAAGCAGGCTCCCTGCTGAGCAGAGAGCCCGATGCAGGGCTCGATCCCAGGACCCTGAGATCATGACTTGAGCCGAAGACAGAGGCTTAACCCACTGAGCCACCCAGGCACCCCTTAAATGGTGTTTTATTGCATAATAATCACCACAGTAAGTCTAGTTAATATTCATGACATCACAGTTAAACATTTTTGTGATGAGAACTTTCAAGGTTGAATCATCATGCTATATACCTGAAACTAATATAATATCAGATCCCAATTATATCTCAGTAAGTCTAAATATATCTTGAAAAAATATAAATTAAAATATTATTTGGTGATCACCAAATATTACAAGATAAATATATCAGTCACTGTTAAGTCCTTTCACAGTTCAGAAAATTGGGGCTGAAAGGGGTAAGAGGAGTTTGTCATCCAAGGTCATACAACTGGTAAATGTCAAGTGAAACTTGAATCCAGGTTTTCATACCTGCTATAATCACACTGTCAACTGAACTTTCACGTAGATGTACTAATAAATTTGCTAAGAGGAAGAAGTCTTATTCTGAAATGTTAGTAAAATGTTCTTCACTAGAGGATTAATAATACTGAATTAACCCAGGATCTATAGATTTATCAGCCAGAGCTCCTTTTGTTGGTATCAATTACTCAGTCCTGATAAGAATTCTGAGAAATAGTTACTGAGGAAATTGAGGTTTAGATTAATTAAGTTATTTGTACTAGGTTCACATACTAGGTGTAGAGCCCAGATTCCTATCTAATAAGACTGATTCTGGATCATATACTCCTAAGCACTACCTTCTATATCTCTTCACTAGGCACAGAAAAAAATCATATCTAGAATTTTTTTTTTAGCAAGCCTTTTAAATTCTGAATATGTATAGCTTTCCAAAGTATTCTGACTATGAGGTATTTTAAAAATTCATCTGATATGGGAATGTAAACTGGTAGAGTTACTGTGGAAAAAAATACAGAGGTTCCTCAAAAAGTTAAAAATAGAAATATTATATGATCCAGTAATTCTACTATCAGGTCCTACCCAAAGAAAACAAACAAACAAAAATTTGAAAAGATATATGTATCTTTATTTTTGTTTACAATATTTATTTTGTTTACAATATTTACAATAGCTAAATACAGAATCAACCCAAGTAACCATCAATAGATGAATGGATAAAGAAGAGAGGATATATATATCCATTATAATATTCCATTTATATTGGAATACTAATTAATCACAGAAAAGGATGAGATCTTGTTATTTATGACAACATGGATAGACTTTGAGGATATTATGCTAAGTGAAATAAGTCAGACAGAGAAAGGTAAATATTGTATCATTTCACTCATATGTGATATCTAAAAAACAAAACAAAGGAACAAACAAACAAAAAGAGCACAAATAGACCCATAAATACAGAGTACAGATGGTTGCCGAGATGGGGTATGCAAAATGGATGAAAGGAAGTGAAAAGTACAGGCATCAGTTATTAAATGAATGTCATGGGGATGAAAAGTACTTCATAGGGAATATGGTCAATGGTATTATAGTAGCATTGTATGGTAACAGATTATAGCTACACTTAGGGTGAACATAGCATAACACACAGAATTGCTGAGTCACTATGTCATACACCTGAAACTAATGTAACATTGTGTGTTGACTCTACTTCAATAAAAATAAATAACAGTTCATTTGATGTGACATGTTTATAGTCATAAAATAATGCTTTTTTCTTTAAATAGATTCATAGCACTAAACTGTACTAGTACAGAAAGATAAAAATTTTAAATTGGAATATTTTAAGATCAAAGTTTTTCCTACCAAAAACACTATAAATATTTATATTACTATTTTGTCTGTAACCAACAATTTCAAATCCCAAGACTCAACAATTTGTTTAAATATTTACTCTTTCTTGAAGTGTATACTATATTTTGTCCTGCCTTATCTCTCATGCTAAACTGTGGCTAAAGTCATTTATGAAAAACTGCTGTGATCTCATCACTCATGGAAACCATTCATCCTCTTTAATAAAACTTATCATCTAATTATAACTTTCTACATAGTCTGTTTTGAGATGAAAGAGATGATATAACTCTGCTGTAATGGGCTTTCAAAATTTCATCTATCTGGATTTTTTTAGATAGACATTTTCTAGAATGTTTTAAAAAGTATTTGTAAAGGAAATGAACTGGAAACACATACACACACACACACACACATATTGTGGAATGATAAACAATGACTTAAATGCATCTATAGTTAGATTTGAAACCCTGATGATCATCTCACTTACTAAACATCCTTTAGCAATGATCAACTTTGGTTTCCTAAAAATGGAAGCATAATAAATAGTATATAAAGGAAGCAAAAATTTATCTTCAGGTGAAAAGCCTATAGTAACTTGCTATTGAATAGAAATGGAACTTTTTTTTTCAGTTAAAATTGCATTGATATGATAATATCAAGGATATAAAAGGATATAAAAATGATCACTAGGGGGCACCTGGGTGGCTCAGTAGGTTAAAGCCACTGCCTTCAGCTCAGGTCATGATCCCAGGGTCCTGGGATTGAGCCCAGCGTGGACTCTCTGCTCAGCAGGGAGCCTGCTTCCCCACCTCTCTCTGCCTGCCTCTCTGCCTACTTGTGATCTCTCTGTCAAATAAATAAAATCTTTGAAAAAAAAAATGATCACTAGTATGGCATGTCTTAGAACAAACCACTGAATTAATTTTTGGACTTCAATTCTTGGAATTGGCAATATGTATTTCTAATTTACATTTATATTTCCAAAATTCACACAAACCTTTGTTTACTTTTTAACAAAATTGCAATATTAGATCTATGAACTGAGTTTTTAAAAATGTAAACCCATAAGAACCTCATTAACTGTAACCTTACAAAATACAAAAACACACATTTTATTTTCCCTCTTATAACAGTCAATTCATCTGTAGGTGATAGATGACAAACATATGGAGCCCCAGGCAAGGGAAAGGCAATGCAGAATCTACAGGGAAGTTTTATCCTAAGGCAAATGAATGCATAAAATCATAAAGAAGTTGAGTTTAGGGACAAATTATTCAGTTTCAAATCATCATCATTGTGACTAAAGTTCCTTTGGACTAAATGTTGTGTCTTCCTCCCCTCAACCCCAAATTCTTATGTTGAAGCCCCAGAAATTAATGTGATGGTATCTGTGTCTGTGGTCTTTGGGAAGTAAGTGGGTTTTTAGATGAGATCATGAGGGCAAACCCTCTATAACAGGATGAACACCTTTATGAGAAAAGAAAGACACCTGAGTTTCCTTTCTCTGTCATATGTGGATAGAACTAGAGGGTATTATGCTAAGTAAAATAAGTCAATCAGAGAAAGACAATTATCATATGATCTCTCTGATATGAGAGGCAGGGCTGTGGGTTGTGGGGGGTAGGGAGGGAAAAAATGAAACAAGATGGGATCATGAGATGATCATACAGCTAGAAGGTAGCCGGAAGTGTTAGAGGTAAATGTACATTGTTTAAGTCACTCAGTCAATGGTATTTTGTTATAGTCTGCTTGTGGCTTGGGCTACTAAGAAAAATGCTCACAATGAATCAAATCTTTGTATACCTCATCACTAGTCTAGAAGATACCTCACTTTGAGTCTCTATGAGGTGAGAAATATTTGCCTTCTTTTGTTTCCTGATCCCAGGCTACTACCTAAAGGAGTGCATGGCACATGTTAGACCTCAATTAATATGTGCAGAAAGGAATGATAGCCCACTGAACAACTGGATGGATAGAGTTACATTAACTAAAAGAAAGCAAAAATAATAGGAAGCCAAGTGATACATGATGGAACATCTACTATGTACATGAAACACCTCAGCCATCATGGTGGATGAATTCAATAGTTAAAAAAAAAAAACAAAGAAGAAGAAGAAGAAGAAAAATAAAAGAAAGAAAAAGCAGTTAAACCTAATGAAATATAAAAAAATAAACAAAGTCATGAAGTAGTTGAACACCACAGGCTAATGTAGGTGAAATATAAGCACATCTTTATTATTAAATTGTAAAGCTCCCAAAGAGAAAGAAGAAGTGATAAGGTGGAAAGCTGGAAAGGATATGTAAGATTATTTCAGTCCTTCAGTAGAGGCAATGAGTACCTAAAAAGCTGTGATGTTGGGCTGGTAAATGTTTACTAATGACACTTCAAAAACAATATGTATCTGTGGGATTGGAAGTGGAGCGTGTATGTGTGTGTTGACAAGAAAAATGAGAAGAGGTAGAGAAAAGACAATATTTTAAAGTTATTAGTCAAAAAAAGAATAGACTATAATTTCATAATTATTTATTCATTATAAAGTACAAATAGGAAGATGAAGAAAAAATTCTTATAGCAGATAAAACCAACAGTTTACATAGATTTTCTTGTCTTATCATCTGCTTCAGCCCGTCACACCTCTAAACATTGCTTTAAAAATGCAATAAACTGGGGGGGAGGAGTCAAGATGACGGAGAAGTAGCAGGCTGAGACTACTTCAGCTGGCTGGAGATCAGCTAGTTAGCTTATCTAAAGATTGCAAACACCTGAAAATCCATCGGCAGATCGAAGAGAAGAAGAACAGCATTTCTGGAAACAGAAAAACAACCACTTTCTGAAAGGTAGGACCGGTGGAGAAGTGAATCCAAAGGGACGGGAAGACAGACCCCGGGGAGAGGGGCCGGCTCCCGGCAAGCGGCGGAGCAATGGTGCACAAAATCAGGACTTTTAAAAGTCTGTTCCGCTGAGGGACATCGCTCCAGAGGCTAAACTGGGGCAAAGCCCACCCGGGGTCAGCGTGGCCTCAGGTCCCGCAGGGTCACAGAAGGATCGGGGGTGTCTGAGTGTCGCAGAGCTTGCGGGTATTGGAACAGGAAAGCCGGCTACAGAGACAGAGCCAACAGTAAGCTCACAGCTCGGGGTGACCTTGAACCGGTCGCAGGCTCGGTGAGCTCAGAGCACGGCCGGAGGTCAGGCAGACGGAAGTAACTGGGCACTGTTCTCTGAGGGCGCACTGAGGAGTGGGGCCCTGGGCCGAGACCAGGAGGCCACCATTTTCATTCCTGTCCTCCGGAACTCTAAGGAAAGTGCTCAGGGAACAAAAGCTCCTGAAAGCAAACCTGAGCAGATTACTCACCCCGGCCCCTGATAAGGGCGGTACAATTCCGCCTGGGGCAAAGACACTTGAGAATCACTACAACAGGCCGCTCCCCCAGAAGATCAACAAGACCAAGTTCACCTACCAAGGAGTGTGGTTTCAATACCAAGGAGAGCAGCAGAATTCCAGAGGAGGAGAAAGCAAAGCACGGAACTCATGGCTTTTTCCCTGTGATTTTTTTTAGTCTTGCGGTTAATTTAATTTTTTTCTTTTTCATTTTTTGTTTTTTTTCTCACCTTCTGGTTAAAATTTTTTTTAACTTTTACCTTTTTCTTTTTTAACGTTTTTTAACTAGTTTATCTAATATATATATTTTTTCTTTTTTATATTTTTCTTATTTGTTCTCTCTTTCTTAACTCTTTTCTTTTTCTTTTTTTTTTTTTTTTTT
>NC_081557.1:253186402-253207758 GCF_022355385.1 Mustela nigripes | reverse complement strand
TTTTTTTTTTTTTTTTTTTTTTTTGGTTTTTTTTTTCTTTCCTCCCTTTTGAACTTCTTTTTATCCCCTTTCTCCCCCCTCACGATTTGGGATCTCTTCTAATTTGGTTAAAGCATATTTTCCTGGGGTTGTTGCCACCCTTTTAGTATTTTCCTTGCTCCTTCATATACTCTTATCTGGACAAAATGACAAGATGGAAAAATTCAACACAAAAAAAAGAACAAGAGGCAGTACTGAAGGCTAGGGACCTAATCAATACAAATATTGGTAATATGTCAGATCTAGAGTTCAGAATGACAGTTCTCAAGGTTCTAGCCGGGCTTGAAAAAGGCATGGAAGATATTAGAGAAACCCTCTCGAGAGATATAAAAGCCCTTTCTGGAGAAATAAAAGAACTAAAATCTAACCAAGTTGAAATCAAAAAAGCTATTAATGAGGTGCAATCAAAAATGAAGGCTCTCACTGCTAGGATAAATGAGGCAGAAGAAAGAATTAGTGATATAGAAGACCAAATGACAGAGAATAAGGAAGCTGAGCAAAAGAGGGACAAACAGATACTGGACCACAAGGGGAGAATTTGAGAGATAAGTGACACCATAAGACGAAACAACATTAGAATAATTGGGATTCCAGAAGAAGAAGAAAGAGAGAGGGGAGCAGAAGATATACTGGAGAGAATTATTGGGGAGAATTTCCCCAATATGGCAAAGGGAACGAGCATCAAAATTCAGGAGGGTCAGAGAACGCCCCTCAAAATCAATAAGAATAGGCACAACCTGTCACCTAATAGTAAAATTTACAAGTCTCAGTGACAAAGAGAAAATCCTGAAAGCAGCCCGGGAAAAGAAGTCTGTAACATACAATGGTAAAAATATTAGATTGGCAGCTGACTTATCCACAGAGACCTGGCAGGCCAGAAAGAGCTGGCATGATATTTTCAGAGCACTAAACAGGAAAAACATGCAGCCAAGAATACTATATCCAGCTAGGCTATCATTGAAAATAGAAGGAAAGATTAAAAGCTTCCAGGACAAACAAAAACTGAAAAAATTTGCAAACACCAAAGCAGCTCTACAGGAAATATTGAAAGGGGTCCTCTAAGCAAAGGGAGAGCCTACAAGTGGTAGATCAGAAAGGAACAGAGACCATATACAGTAACAGTCACCTTACGGCAATAAAATGGCACTAAATTCATATCTCTCAATAGTTACCCTGAATGTTAATGGGCTAAATGCCCCTGTGAAAAGACACAGGGTATCAGAATGGATAAAAAAACAAAACCCATCTATATGTTGCCTCCAAGAAACTCATTTTAAGCCCGAAGACACCTCCAGATTTAAAGTGAGGGGGTGAAAAAGAATTTACCATGCTAATGGACATCAGAAGAAAGCAGGAGTGGCAATCCTTATATCAGATCAATTAGATTTTAAGCCAAAGACTATAATAAGAGATGAGGAAGGACACTATATCATACTCAAAGGGTCTGTCCAACAAGAAGATTTAACAATTTTAAATATCTATGCCCCCAACGTGGGAGCAGCCAACTATATAAACCAATTAATAACAAAATCAAAGAAACACATCAACAATAATACAATAATAGTAGGGGACATTAATACTCCCCTCACTGAAATGGACAGATCATCCAAGCAAAAGATCAGCAAGGAAATAAAGGCCTTAAACGACACACTGGACCAGAGGGACATCACAGATATATTCAGAACATTTCATCCCAAAGCAACAGAATACACATTCTTCTCTAGTGCACATGGAACATTCTCCGAATAGATCACATCCTCGGTCCTAAATCAGGACTAAACCGGTATCAAAAGATTGGGATCATTCCCTGCATATTTTCAGACCACAATGCTCTGAAGCTAGAACTCAACCACAAGAGGAAGTTTGGAAAGAACCCAAATACATGGAGACTAAACAGCATCCTTCTAAAGAATGAATGGGTCAACCGGGAAATTAAAGAAGAATTGAAAAAAATCATGGAAACAAATGATAATGAAAAACAACGGTTCAAAATCTGTGGGACACAACAAAGGCAGTCCTGAGAGGAAAATATATAGCGGTACAAGCCTTTCTCAAGAAACAAGAAAGGTCTCAGGTACACAACCTAACCCTACACCTAAAGGAGCTGGAGAAAGAACAAGAAAGAAACCCTAAGCCCAGCAGGAGAAGAGAAATCATAAAGATCAGAGCAGAAATCAATGAAATAGAAACCAAAAAAACAATAGAACAAATCAACGAAACTAGGAGCTGGTTCTTTGAAAGAATTAATAAAATTGATAAACCCCTGGCCCAACTTATCAAAAGAGAAAAGAGAAAGGACCCAAATAAATAAAATCATGAATGAAAGAGGAGAAATAACAACTAACACCAAAGAAATACGAACTATTATGAGAACATACTATGAGCAACTCTACGCCAATAAATTTGACAATCTGGAAGAAATGGATGCATTCCTAGAAACATATAAACTACCACAACTGAACCAGGAAGAAGTAGAAAACCTGAACAGACCCATAACCAGTAAGGAGATTGAAACAGTCATTAAAAATCTCCAAACAAACAAAATCCCAGGGCCAGACGGCTTCCCTGGGGAATTCTACCAAACATTTAAAGAAGAACTAATTCCTATTCTCCTGAAACTGTTCCAAAAAATAGAAATGGAAGGAAAACTTCCAAACTCATTTTATGAGGCCAGCATCACCTTGATCCCAAAACCAGACAAGGATCCCACCAAAAAAGAGAGCTATAGACCAATATCCTTGATGAACACAGATGCGAAAATACTCAACAAAATACTAGCCAATAGGATTCAACAGTACATTAAAAAGATTATTCACCACGACCAAGTGGGATTTATTCCAGGGCTGCAAGGTTGGTTCAACATCCGCAAATCAGTCAATGTGATACAACACATCAATAAAAGAAAGAACAAGAACCATATGATACTCTCAATAGATGCTGAAAAAGCATTTGACAAAGTACAACATCCCTTCCTGATCAAAACTCTTCAAAGTGTAGGGATAGAGGGCACATACCTCAATATCATCAAAGCCATCTATGAAAAACCCACCGCAAATATCATTCTCAATGGAGAAAAACTGAAAGCTTTTCCGCTAAGGTCAGGAACACGGCAGGGATGTCCATTATCACCACTGCTATTCAACATCGTACTAGAGGTCCTAGCCTCAGCAATCAGACAACAAAAGGAAATTAAAGGCATCCAAATCGGCAAAGAAGAAGTCAAATTATCACTCTTCGCAGATGATATGATACTATATGTGGAAAACCCAAAAGACTCCACTCCAAAACTGCTAGAACTTATACAGGAATTCAGTAAAGTGTCAGGATATAAAATCAATGCACAGAAATCAGTTGCATTTCTCTACACCAACAGCAAGACAGAAGAAAGAGATATTAAGGAGTCAATCCCATTTACAATTGCATCCAAAACCATAAGATACCTAGGAATAAACCTAACCAAAGAGACACAGAATCTATACTCAGAAAACTATAAAGTACTCATGAAAGAAATTGAGGAAGACACAAAGAAATGGAAAAATGTTCCATGCTCCTGGATTGGAAGAATAAATATTGTGAAAATGTCTATGCTACCTAAAGCAATCTACACATTTAATGCAATTCCTATCAAAGTACCATCCATCTTTTTCAAAGAAATGGAACAAATAATTCTAAAATTTATATGGAACCAGAAAAGACCTCGAATAGCTAAAGGGATATTGAAAAAGAAAGCCAACATTGGTGGCATCACAATTTCGGACTTCAAGCTCTATTACAAAGCTTTCATCATCAAGACAGCATGGTACTGGCACAAAAGCAGACACATAGATCAATGGAACAGAATAGAGAGCCCAGAAATAGACCCTCAACTCTACAGTCAACTAATCTTCGACAAAGCAGGAAATAATGTCCAATGGAAAAAAGACAGCCTCTTCAATAAATGGTGCTGGGAAAATTGGACAGCCACATGCAGAAAAATGAAATTGGACCATTTCCTTACACCACACACAAAAATAGACTCAAAATGGATGAAGGACCTCAATGTGTGAAAGGAATCCATCAAAATCCTTGAGGAGAACACAGGCAGCAACCTCTTCGACCTTAGCCGCAGCAACATCTTCCTAGGAACAACGCCAAAGGCAAGGGAAGCAAGGGCAAAAATGAACTATTGGGATTTCATCAAGATCAAAAGCTTTTGCACAGCAAAGGAAACAGTTAACAAAATCAAAAGACAACTGACAGAATGGGAGAAGATATTTGCAATCGACATATCAGATAAAGGACTAGTGTCCAGAATCTATAAAGAACTTAGCAAACTCAACACCCAAAGAACAAATAATCCAATCAAGAAATGGGCAGAGGACATGAACAGACATTTCTGCAAAGAAGACATCCAGATGGCCAACATACACATGAAAAAGTGCTCCATATCACTCAGCATCAGGGAAATACAAATCAAAACCACAGTGAGATATCACCTCACACCAGTCAGAATGGCTAAATTCAACAAGTCAGGAAATGACAGATGCTGGCGAGGATGTGGAGAAAGGGGAACCCGCCTACACTGTTGGTGGGAATGCAAGCTGATGCAGCCACTCTGGAAAACAGCATGGAGGTTCCTCAAAATGTTGAAAATAGAACTGCCCTATGACCCAGCAATTGCACTATTGGGTATTTGCCCTAAAGATACAAACGTAGTGATCCAAAGGGGCACGTGCACCTGAATGTCCACAATGTCCACCAGCAATGTCCACAATAGTCAAACTATGGAAAGAACCTAGATGTCCATCAACAGATGAATGGATCAAGAAGATGTGGTATATATACACAATGGAATACTATGCAGCCATCAAAAGAAATGAAATCTTGCCATTTGCGACAACATGGATGGAACTAGAACGTATCATGCTTAGTGAAATAAGTCAAGCAGAGAAAGACAACTATCATATGATCTCCCTGATATGAGGAAGTGGTGATGCAACATGGGGGCCTAAGTGGGTAGGAGAAGAATCAATGAAACAAGATGGAATTGGGAGGGAGACAAACCATAAGTGACTCTTAATCTCACAAAACAAACTGAGGGTTGCTGGGGTGAGGGGGTTTGGGAGAAGGAGGTGGGATTTTGGACATTGGGGAGGGTATGTGCTTTGATGAGTGCTGTGAAGTGTGTAAACCTGGTGATTCACAGACCTGTACCCCTGGGAATAAAAATATATGTTTATAAAAAATAAAAAATTATAAAAAAAATGCAATATACTGAATTTATATATATATACTGAATGATATATATACTGAATGATACATTATACCTGTAGTTACAAGAGAGTGAATGGAGGTATATATGCACAAACATATAGATTTTTATATATTTAAAATATATTTATATTTATTTACATCTGTATGTAAATCTGTCAGGAAACCAGTTGGAAAATTCTGGCTGGTCAAGGCAGGACTTTTTTGTATCTATGTTCATCTAAATCCTGTTCATGAACCCTTGGCCAAAAATCTCATGACTTATGTAAATTCAAGGAGGGAAAATTTTATACTTTTTCTGTGTCCCCCAAAAGAGGAGAACTAGATGAGGGTAAACATTCAATTAGTAATTATTGTCACTTCCCTTAACTTTTTAAAAAATATGAACATCTTTCTAGTATGTACAGCATGTCCAGGGGACGCATCTTCCTTTGACTAGAAACTTTGCTATGCAGAACTTATGAGGTTGCAAAATTATATATGTATATATACATACATAATATATATAATAGAATCTGAGGAAATTTGTGCGAGTGGGGAAAGATGGATAAGTGTGTGAACGCAGAACACCTAAAACACAACATGACATTTTAAATGTATCTGATATATTTCTGATTTTGTTCTGTTTTGTTTTTTAATAATTGGATATTCAGGGAGTAGATATGTCACATTAATGGTGCAGATTGTCTGACAAAATTCATGAATATCTGCAGCTGCCATTAAACTGTGTGAAGCTCCCTTTATTTCATGTCCAGTTGAGGCCTGTTTAAATCTATCATTTTTGCTGTTGAACCCATATAAAATCTGTGTGTCTCTTTTGGAAATAAACTTTCCCTCTTCATGTGTGATGCTTGCAAACAAAAGGATTAACTAAGGTAAAATGAGTCTTCAGTTTTCACTTTTGTATTCTGAATTTCTAAAATCTTCTAAGGTTGTGTTGTAGAAATTGACTCAAGACACTCAAGAAAAAGGTAAAAGGACTCTATAAGCCATTTAACTTCCAAATTGTCAGAGCAATGATCACATCCTTGAAATGCCTTACATAATAAAGGTGCAGACAATTTAATAATCCCACACATTGCTTGTGATACAGAAATTTCTGGGTGTAATGTTGGTAGTAGTGAGCTTTTTTAGGATTTTAAGTGTTATGAAGGATAATATTCTGGAGTTCAGGTTGTCAAATTTGTAGCAGAGAAGGGAGAAACAGGAATAAAGCAACACAGGATACAAAGCCAAGCTTACTGTTATCAGAGGATATTTAAAGGCTGTCTGTAGTCAGATGTCACAGGCATTCGATGACATACATTTTAGCAGTTCAAAAATAGCTACATTGTGATGCTTTAAAAGTTAATTAGGACAAGAACCTGTATCTGTCACTTTTTCCTTGGATTTTGGTGTTATTTGTGGAGTTGGGGGAGAGATGGTAGGGAAGGAAAGGTGAAAAAAAAAGTGAACTTTCTTCTGGGGGAGGAGTCTTTTCAGAAGAACAATTCTAGTAAAGGCCAAGATTTGAAAAGAAGAACTAACTGGTGGAGTAAATAGAAGTATGTTTAGATTAAAACATAAAGAAAAGTCACTTTATGTGACTGCTAAGTGTAACTCAACTTGTCCTAACTGGTTACTGTCCAACTGTAGGTGCCCCATCTCTATCCTTCTGATCCTATAACACTATAGCTATGTTCCTCTTCCCTAGCATCTATATTTTGTTGTGTTCTATTTTTTTAATTTTTTATTTTATCTTTTTTTTAAGTTATCAACAATAAGTGTGAAAGTATTCTATCAAGATTTACTAAAGGTCAAGTAAGCCCATGTTATCTCTGTTGTAATTTCTTATCAAAAAATGACCTAAAATGAAGATTAGTCTTCTCTGTCTCATGAAAGTTTTCATAATTGTTGTTATTGATGTTTTTTAATTAGAGGATGTCCACCTGTGACTTTCTTTGGGAAGCTGTCCTCAGGCTATGGTAACAAATTTGCCCCACCTGCAGACCCCCATGTGTCTAAAAGCTAAGTCTCTGAGGCTGATTAGTCCAGAAGTGTTAAAGCACCAGCATCTTTGCTAACAGTTGGATCAGTTTCTGAAGCATAATTTCCCATAAGGTCGGGCTCAGCTTGAGACTTTGCCTGTGTCTGTACTTGCGTGAACTCCTTTCTTCCTCATTCTTTTCTCCTGGGAACACTTTCTTAATCAATTTTTCGCACAGGAACCCTGAGATCCTGGTGTTTTTGGAGGTATTGATGTTGTTGTTGTTGTTGTTGTTGTTATCATTTTTGCTTTTGTTTTTTGCCCTAAGAGGATCTTGGATAACTGATAAAGAAAATTGCATTGTACAGGGGTCTTAAAAATTGAAAAAGTTTGTAACATGTCTCAGAGTGAATCAAGAACTGAAGAACTGTGTCCAAGAAAAGCACATATAATAGGAAAATATTTCAAAATCATAATTTTCATTAAAGATGAAATTATGTATTAAAAATAAATTATTATAAAATATACTTAAATTATTGGTTACGTGGCAAAGAAAAATGAATGAGACAAAGCACAACTGCATGATTAGTTAGACCAATGCTTGACAAGTTTAAGAATGTACTCCTCCCTCCTAAGTTCCAATTTAATTTTTTAATGTACTTTGAATTTATCAAACAGAGACTAAGAGAAATGACTAAAACACAAATATACTTCAGGGGCACCAGGTTGGTTCAGTTGCTAAGTGGCTGCCTTTGGCTAAGGTCATAGTCTTAGAGTCATAGAATCAAGTCTTGTATCTGCTCCCTGCTTAGTGGAGAATCTGTTTCTCCCTCTCCTTCTGCAACCTCCTCCCAACTTGTGTGTACTCTCTCTCTCTCTCTTTCCCTCTCTCTCAAATACAATCTTTAATAAAATAAAACAAAACAGAAATATACTTCAAAACATCACAAAACAATTTTGGAGCAAAATAAATTATAAATAACTGATACGAAATTTAGCAAATATTGTGGTAAGGAGCTTCTAGGGGTGGATCCCAGTGTTATCTCATCCCCTCATCTACAGTTTGTGTAAGCTCTTTCTCCCTGAGTATCTGATTTCTAAATAATAGAATAATTCAATCTAGAGAGAATGACTTTGTGATTAGATTATAAGAGACTGTAACTTTGGTTTTGCCAGCAAACTTTCTCTGAGGGTTTGAGAACAACTAATAAGAAACTGAGGTCCTCAGGCTAATGACTAGAAAGGAACAAAAGCCTACCAATAACCAAATGGGCTTGGGAGTCAATCTTTTACTAGTCAAACTTTCAGATGAGACTCGAGGCTTGGCTCATACCTTGATTACAGCCTAACAAGCTGTAATCAGAAGGTAGAGGACCCAGGTACACTGTGCCTAGATCTTGACCCACTGAAGCTATAAGATAATAAACTGTTTTTTAAGCTGCTAAATCTGTGGTCATTTGTTATGCATTAAACAATAACTAATGCACCTATTGCATTTCATACTATGTGGAAGTTACAAAGGACAAATAATGTCCCATACCTTCAAATTGCGATCTAGCTAATAGGCAGACTGACAACAAATACTACAGAATGAAGTTATTAACAAAAGACTTGACATTGAGAAGAAGAGGGAGGGAGAGATCACAAAAGCAAGAGAGGGCAAGAGAACATCTAATTTGATTCTGACTTATTTTTTCTTCATACTAAAGACTGAAAAATGCACTGAAAGTCAAGTAAAAGGAGTATTACTCTACAGAGTTATGTTGATTTAGTACTAGATTCAAGAATTGACAGAGTGTATTCGAAGTAGGTAGAGTAGCTTACTGAGTAGGCTGTGGAAGAAATTAAGATATAAAATATGATCTGATGTGGAAAGACTTCAGATGTCATCATCATCATCACTAACATGAATTGTATTCTATGTGTACTGGTGCTTTATCAAAATTTCAAAAATGGTAATAGCACAGATTTCCTTTTCTGCAAATTGTGTTTGACAGATGAGAAAATGAAGAGTACGAGGGTTTAGAGGAATGAGAAAGAAAAAAAAATATATTTCAAAAGAAAAAAGTATTGTTACAAAGATAAACTTAATCAATTGTTAGTTTTGTTTAGAGCTAGCACTAAGTTCTAAGAGAGAGTCTATGACTATTTTCCTTCCAAGTTGTACTCCAGGGTTGTATGAATCCTCAGAAGACTAAAACCACACAGGACTTCAATTTTATGAAATAAAACTCCATAATAAGTATACATGTGGTTCTCGATGGTGTCTTATTTCAACCAAGGTTGAAGAGCATGGTGATATTAATTTTCCATTTAAAAAATTCAAAAATATCATGAAGTAATTCTAAAAAGGAACAAATATTTCTTAAGGCTGTTTCTTAAGGAGATTTCATTTATTTCTTTTGAATCTTGCCATTTTCTCTAGAGGTTAATTTATTTTAGCTTAACATTCTATACTCTTTTGCCAGTGGAATTTATTGCCAAGTAATGAAGTCATATATTTGGGAACAATTTCTTACATAGGACATTTTCCCACATGAATTTCTTAGAAGACTTTGTCAGTAGGTTCTGAGACACCTTCCTGTTCCTTTGTACTCATTTATTTTCCTGTTGAATATTACAGAAATAAATACTTTGCGCATTGTCTCATCTCTGGAAAGCTTACCAAAAGGAGCCTCCTAAAAATAATCTGGCATCATTCAAGAAAGTATAAATAAGACAATGTCATAATAAAGAATAGAAAGAAAAGAGAGACATAATAAAGTTCAAAATATTTTCTGGCTTTGTGTGTATCCAGCTGAAACATATTCTCATGAAATTTGTCTGATTGTCTTAGAACATTACGTGTAGGTCTGATTTTTCTTAAGCCAAGTTTGCTTCATTTACAGAACTTACAAAATCCTCGATGTGACATAAATTCATTTAGATGTCATTTGTTTCTGTGAATTTCTGCCAAGTTCCATTGAGATTTGGCCCTGATTTCTATATTTTGAGATAGTCAGTTTATTTGTGGAAGATATATCCAAATGGACTGAGATTGAATAGCTGCATTGCTTAGAAAGAATTCCCAAATGATGAGTCATTTTTTTTCTTTCAATATTTACTTCTAATTCCAGTTGTGTAAGAATCATAGTCATTCTTCACACAAACTATTTTCCCTAAATACATTAATATACTAGTCTGTCCCATTTTACATTTTTACATTTAGAGACTCCTTATATTTCTTGTTGCCCTTTTAGGAAATTCATACATTAGGTCTATTTTTTTTTTTTTTCACTTTACTGGATCCTCCCCATCCTTGACAATTCAGCATGGTTTCTTGCTCTGCTGAGAGCATGCATAGCTCTGAAATGTGCATTTGTCAACACAAAAGCCCATGACTATATATACAGTTGATAGCCTATGATTTCTATAAAAACATCTTAGAAAATTCTTATCTGTTCTTAATGTTAAATCATCATCTTTGAAAACAATTTAGAATATTGTTGAACTTGTCAAACATAGTAACAGATCACCACACTTTCTGACACTGCCAAATCATTTAACAAAGTATATTATTTTCTGATACTGGTATAGATAGCCCTAGTATCTCCACAGTTTTGCCCAACTTCTGCGCAATAACATTTAGAGTGCCTTCTCAAGAGAACTAGAATTCCCTGAATTTACAATATAGCCCACATTTTAAAGCATTGCCCATTTGGGAAAGCATATAATCAAATATACTCAAATTATTTTTATTTATAATATTAATTACATTCTTAGTATGTGTTTTTATTTGCAAAATAGTATCCTCTGCATATTAAATTGATTCTTATAATAAAATGATTATTTGTAAGCACTTTTGTTTCCTTATCCCTTTGCTATTTCGCTGTATATTACAATACATCGGCCATATTGGGCAAAAGGGAATAATTAATTAATACTGCCTTAGAAAATTATACTTGCTTTGAAATTCACATTCTCTGGACAAGTGCAATCAAAATAAATTACCCTACTTAGCCTATAACTTGATTTTTGGACCACTTCAGAGGATTATATCTCTATGTTTTTATCATTGACTTTACAAGAAAAGAGCATTGCATTCAGATGTTCTGGTCTCTGTCTTTATGCAATTGACACTCCCTACACCCCCATCGTGTATTTTAAATATCAAAGCACTTCACTTTAATAACACTTCATTTTAACATGACTCTTCATGGTCACTGAGGGAAAATGATTAAATTAAATCAGGAATGCACAAGTATTCCTATGAACTATATTAAACACAAACTATTTGATCTTCAAATTCTCTTTAACACGTGGAAGTAAAGAATTTCTTTTTAATAGGACTTTGGTATTAGCCATATAATGCCACCACACTATAATGTGTGAACAACTGAATTTAATATCATATAGTTATTCTCCTTCATTAAACTAATGAGATATATGAAATATGAAAATCATTTATCATAGCAAAATTTAAAAATAATTTAGGATAATAAAAATACACATTTGCAATTTTTAATTGTCAGTTTACTAGGGAATATTGATTTCACTCTGAAAACAACGGCTTTATTTAATCAGCTTAGTAAAAAGATCTAAGTGTTGGCTGATTTTAAAGGAAATCTATTTTAATTACTCATTTGATCTTTGTACTATCATTTCTCCTTAGAAAAGAAAAATCCTACCAAAGTTTCTTGGGACATCTGTAATAGCAGAGATTCAGTACTTCCCAAGAAAACTGATTTTTAGAGCAGAAAGGTTATTACAAATAATTTGCATAAATATATGAAATCTATTAATTTCCAGAAGTTTGGTAAGCTGTAAACTTAGACCACACAGCTTAAGATAGTACCATTAGATACCATCAAACACATAAAGAAGCATCTGATAAATAATTCACAGTTGAACTTTCCCAAATTTACTGGCACTAGAAAATTAAGCATTCAAATATGGTTCTCAGACTATCTCTAGATAGAGCAACTTAGGAAGGAAGCATTGTCTCTACACACTAGTCATTAAATACCATTAAAATATTTATAAAAATCTCATTTTTGCTATTTTATTATCTGTCCTACTATTTCTATGTAGTTTTGAATAAAAAATGCTGAATTAATAAAACAAAATTTATAACTGTACTGTCTTTCCTACTAAGAATAAGCATCCTAGAAAGTCAAGAAATTAGTATAAATCTTTGAAACAAGGAAAGTTATGAGTGTTTAAGGTGATCCCTTTTCCTACTTGAGAGGAAGTTTGTCATGATATTTGCCCATTCCATGGTATTTGGATTAAATTTTTCAGTTTTATTGTTTTACATTTTCTTATTTTCTAGTTAGTGTTGTGGAGTCCTTGTTCTCTGACATAGGCTCCTAATCTGGATGTCTCTAATAATCACAAACAAACAAACAAACAAAACTTAAAGTAGAGGTAGTCAAAATTTAAAGATAAAATAAAATTATATTTACTTGTTAGTAAATGTTGAGGCCATTCTTTTATCTGTAGTGTCAGTGACGATAAAAAAAAAAAAAAAAAAAAGCAAGCAAGCAAACAAGCAAACAAGCAGGCAAGAAACCAGAAAACACCCAAATAGCTAGTAGTCCTTTCATTTTCTGTAAGTAGTTTTAACCTCCAGACTCATTCGATATCTATATAGAGATATCTATATACATATAGATATGATATATATAAGGCATAAAAATTAGTTATATATATAACTTATAACTATAAAGTTATATATATAACTAATTTTTATGCCTTATATATATCATATCTATATGTATATATATCACAGAGAGAAACTGAAGTATAAAAAGCATTCAACTACTTTTAGATAAACCTGATAAAAATCTATTATACTCCAAAAAGGTCTTATAGGAATATGGACTATAATTATTAGAGTACAAATACTCAGTTTATATATAATTTTGTGAAAGAGATGTCTACATATGAAATATTATTCTAAATAAATATAAAAAATATTGTATTATGATTATTAGTAAGAGTATTCTACCATGGTAGTAGAAATACATCTAACAATTCTTGAATGAATCCATGTTGTAACTGAACTTAAATCATAAACACAAACGTCTCTAGTCTGCAGCATATGAAGAAACTGCCACTCCAAGTCTGATGATCAGTAGGAATCAAATTATTAAACAAAAAAGAAACAGAGGAAAAGAGATTCTGGATAAATAAATGTTTGAGATCCTCACATTTTTCTCTTCTCCTTAAGCTTCAAACACTAATTTTCATGGAGTTATATATTCCCCAAGTTTCCAATTTTGATTTAGATTTGGCTTTCTTACTTCCTTCACACCTTTGTGACATATGGTAACAATCATTAATTGAAATACATTTATATTAAATTAATTCTCACTACGTTGACTATTCATCATTACAAAGTATTTCTAATATACTAATATATACAGTAATATATAGTTTTCCAGGCACTTGCCAATCTCCTGAAACGGACAAGTGAGAAATAGTGTGTCTAAATGTATTACTACTATGTGAACACACAGAATTCATGTTCCTGATGCCATTCTCTGTGGCCTACCCCCACAAAAGTTTCAGATTTTCTATTCTTACTCTACTTCATTTTAAATTTTTTCTTTATATTTTCATACTTTGAGCTTATAAAAAAATCATAATTACTTGATTATGATTTAATATATAGGAAAATCAAGGTATCTTATTTTTTATAAACAATGACCAAATGAGAAAATAAGATAAGAGAAGATGGGCTTACAAATAAAAGCAGTCTGAAAGAGCTTATTTTAAAAGAAGTCACTCAAACCTCATTTTCACCTTTTCTATCTAAAAGTTGTACATAAAATCTCCCTTATATTAAATACATTGTAAAAGTCATAGGAAAATTTGCTGTTTAGGAGACCTTAAAACAATTACTTTATTAAAAAAAAAACCACAGTTTTCAATACAAATTATCTCCTTTTTTACATGTTGTACGGTCAAATGTTTTAATATAAAATTTATTTAAATTGAGATGGCCACTAAACCTCTAAGTAAATTTATATGAGCATAAAATTAGCATTATAGGAAGTGATTTTAAGAAAGAGCGACTTTTTTTCTCTCTCTTAAACATGTCAGACTCATTTCTGGAGAAATCTACTTTTCATCACATAGTAAAGGATTTCCATTTGGAATATCTAGATGAACATATTTCAATAAACTGACCACATTTCTATAGGCCCCTTCCTCCTCACACAGAGACTAGAATGCAATATTTTCACATTAAGTATATTTCTGGTAAATTCTGTTAATTATATCCTACAGATAATTATGTTAATTATATGTAAGAACAGCATTATTCCCAACAAACTAGATTTTTTTTTTTAAATTGTATTTATTTGTCAGACACAGAAAGCACAAGCAGGGGAAGCAGCAGGCAAAGGGAGAAGCAGGATCCCCACTGAGCAAGGATCCTGACTCAGCACTTAGTCCCAAGACCCTGACCTGAACAGAAGGCAGGAGCTTAACTGACTGAGACCCCAGGAATTCCAAATTAGATTGGTTTTAAAGACCCTCTCAAACTGTGGTAGTTCAGGAATCAAATGAAGCACATATGAAGCCTGAAAGTGTGATAGGCTCCTGAGATATATACATATGCTCAGATATTGATAAACATTGCCTTGAATCACACAGTGGCAACACAAGTCTAGCACATAGTGTTGGCACTACTCATGACTAGAACTCTTGGTTTTCCTTTTCATTTCTTTAGAGCATTCTATTTCTTAACAGTTTAAAGGGGCCAGCTGAGAAGACAGAGATCTACAAACCACACACATACTTCACTGAGAAACTTCAATTTCATCTCAAAAAAATTCTCACAGATTACAGAATGTTTTAGAAACAATACCACAGAACTTTAATTTTACTTTTCTACTCAACATGTGGGTACTACCAGTTCATAGAAATCACAAAGGTGAACAATATGGAATATATATCTATTTGTCTTTTTGTTTTCAGGCATGACAGAGAGAGAATGCAAATTTGGAAAATGAGACATTAAAAAAATAGAATCAAATATCACCACAATTTCAAAACTAATATTGGTGTGGCCTGTTATTAATATCTATTTGGTATAATGGATAAGATTAAGTGCTTATTAAAATATTTCATAAACAAATACTTCTATGTGTTTAATTTTGTGTTACTTTTTATTTAAAATATTTTAGTTCTTTAACAAAGTAGAAACTTGAGAAACATCCAACAAATTCTTGTTCCTAAATATATACAACCTCTCTCTTAAATTTGTTGAAATGTTTTGTCAGATATAACAGATGGTATTTCTTGAAACATACCTCTGTCTACTCAAACACTAACACTAATTTTATAATGTAATTATGTGAGAAGTCTACTTTGCTTTATCAAACTTATAGCATGTCAAGATAAGAATAATGAAATAAACAGATGGTGCATTATTATCAGGTTTTCTCAATACTCAGGGCATCCATATTTTTTATTAATCCCATTTGATCCTCTAAACATATTAGGAATGATATTGTTTAGTGTTAGTATTGATGTTGTAGAGAGGTTTTTTCAAATAACTTGTAGTCCTGAAGGCACTATAAGATTTGTCATATTTCCCTTTTTATGAAGTAATCAAATACATAAAATAACATTGTGCAAGGAGAACCCAATACCACTGAGTATACTTACAAAAATAACTGCAAGTAAATATTTTGAGATAGATTAATAGCTTCAGTATTCTTTCTGTGGCTCCAGATTTCAATTCATTTAGATAGTAAGGAGGGAAAAAAGAGATGTCCAAAAGGATTATTTTAGTGCATATGTTTTTATGCTTACACAAAATGAAGGCACGGCTTTCTTAAATTTACTATTTAAGGTTTATAATCCCATTTCTTTGTCATTTTCACATTCAAATAAATTCTATTTTAATTATTCAAGGCTTTGATTACTTTAGGCTTCTTAGACTAATTCTTCTTCTACATTTTAAAAATTGTTATATTTACTTCTTTATGTAGACATCTCCATTCCAACATGACTTATAACCACAGTTAGAAAGAAAAAAATGTAAAAAAATATAATTATCATTATAAATAAGATGTATGGGGCACATGGATGGCTCTGCCTTCGGCTCAGGTCAGGATCCCAGGGTCCTGGGATGGACCCCTGCATCTGGCTCTCCGCTCAGCGGGGAATCTGCTACCCCCTGCCCCTCTCTCTGGCTGCCTCTCTGCCTACTTGTGATCTCTGCCCGTCAAATAAATAAATAAATCTTTAATAAATAAATAAATAAATAAATAAGATTTACTCCTATAAATTCTATGTATTTTTGTATAATGTGTGCCTTTTTTTTTTTTTTTTTGGAAAATGTGTTATTTTGTTTTAAAGCTATAGTCAAAAAGTTTGGAGTCTCGGCTGATATTCCCTTTTCCTCCCCCAGCTCTTAATAAATGGTTCATACATATGGCATCAAAATGATAAACCAGTATTTATCAGTATTATAAATGATAAACCAGTATCATTTATCAAAATGATAAACCAATATTAAGAACAAACACAGGTAAAGGGTCTTTGATTCCATCTTCACTGTAAATCAAATGACATTTTTGTCACAGTATGTTATTTCTAGCTGGTAAATTCATTTCTAAATAAAGTGATTATGACCTCAGGTATTTTGCTAAATGTAGAGTACACCATTTTCAGATTTCATGAACTGAACATAATTTTAACAGCATCCATAGCACACAAGATTACAAATATATTATTGAGAATCTCATTACTGTAATGGCAAAACCTTATTCAAAGTATATTAGACTGTAATGGGAATTAATTGAAAGAATACTGGATTAACTC
This sequence comes from Mustela nigripes, assembly GCF_022355385.1. Classification (NCBI taxonomy): domain Eukaryota; kingdom Metazoa; phylum Chordata; class Mammalia; order Carnivora; family Mustelidae; genus Mustela; species Mustela nigripes. Next base: position 253,190,684 of record NC_081557.1, on the reverse strand, counting down.
ACATACCCACAAGTAAGGCAGTGACTAGCTCAGGCCTAAAAAGCCACTAAATTTGTGTGTATTTAACTAAAACTAAAAGAAGAAATTAAATCCCTGAAAAGTGAAATTTGGAAGCTTACACTGGTCGTAATTCTGACCAAAAAGAGGAAGCAGATCTGGTAGAATCCCCTTGTTTTCTTTGAACCAATATTCTTTTCGTGTTCTTAATTATTCTCCTAGCTACTTTCCTAGCCAAGTTAGCACATTTCCTAAATGTAGGTATCAAAAATTTCATTTCATTAATTTTTAAATTTCTTTTTTTTTATTATCCATACTTTTCCTAGGCAAATTATCTTTTGCATGGCTTCAATGATCAGTCATACCCAGGTATATTTACTATATTTCTGGAAATATTTCTATTTCCAGGCCAGTATGCTCCACAGAGTTCAAAACCTCAATATTTAACTAGTTGGCTGACATAGGGAATTAGGTTTATCAAGACTAAATCAATATCAGTATAAGACTCATATTTTCCTATGCCACATATCAAAACACACAAACAAAAAAGAAAGCTACTGGCCATCTTTCATGATCTTCAGGTCAATAAGGAAATCAGTCATCAATATGAAGAAACTGTGGAGTGAGAGAGTCATACCTGACCCATAAATCTCCCTCACCTGAGCTCTACGCTCATATATTTAAATACATAACATCTAATGCATCAGTGAGTATTGTGAAATTCTATTGAATAATCTGTGTGATTCCTCCAAATTGTTCCATCTCCATCACTACTACCTTAGTCTATCTTACATCAATGCTCAGTAATGTTACTCAAGTAGATTACTGTAGATTTAGTAGACTTAGAGTTAGATTACTAAGTATTCTATATGTGTGTGTGTGTCCACATTTACTGTCTTCCAAACAGTTCTCAAGGCAGTTTTGTGATTTGCTAACATGCAGATATTTTCATGTGCAATATATCCTTTGGACCTTTGTTTAAAATGTTTGACCTACCTCTGCCTCTCTTGTAATAGTAAGAGAAATCCCTTAAAATGCATTCCAAAGACCTATACTAATAAGCCATTTTCCACCAGTCTCCTCCATAGCCCCTAAACATCTAAACTTATTTTTTTGGCCTTCTCAGTCCTCACTACCTCAATCAATCCTGCCCTTTCCAGGGGCCTCTTTTGTACTTTCCCACAGATTCCTGGCTCTGGAATCTCAAGAGAAGAAAAGAAACAGGAAGACAAGGGAATAAAAGATAATAAATAATTATTTTTTAAACAAAGGGGATGAGAAAAGAAGCAGAACACGAATTCCTTACTGATTATTTTTATACATATTCTGTCAGAGAGAGAGCTGTGCTTAAATCAGCGATTGTTTTGTTTTGTTTTTCTTCTTTTTAGTTCTGTCAAAAAACATTTCATATACTTTGGCATTCTAATGTTAGGGACGGACCCCTATGAAACTGTCAGGAATTTCTTTTTATCATAAGATGTTGATCTTTACCTCTGATAACACTCGTCTTGAAGTCTACTTCAACTAATAGTAGTATACACATATCAGCTCTCCTGTAGTTGCCCTGAGCATGATATAACTTTTTCTATCCAGTCCTTTACTTTCATCTTATCTGTGCCCTCTTTTGTTTTTCATTATTTTTAGTTTTACATTTTTTTCTATTATTTTAAAGTTTTTGCCTTCATATATTTTTATTTTAATTGGTTTATTTTGTCTGCTTATATTGAATAGTCTACCACATCATGTAATAGCTACTCATCAGCATAATTCCATTTCTAGTCTTTCTTTTTATCTAATGCAGTCATATATATTTACTTCTACTTATATTATTAATACAAAATACAATTGTATATTTTTGACAGGAAGTCACACTTCTCAGAACTAAGAAATAACAAATAAAGGTCATTTCTACTTTAAAAAAAACACATAGATACTTTTCTGGTGCTTTTCATTCTTTTTGAAAATCTTAGTTTTTACTTGGTATCATTTGCTTTTAGGCTAAGAAGCTTCCTTAGTCTTGTCTTATGATACAATTTGATTGGTAACAAATTTCCTGTCATTCAATTTATATGAAAATATCTTTATTTTGTCCTTAATTCTGAAGAATACACCTACTAAATATAGAATCCAGGATGACAGTTTTGTTTGTTTTAACATTTTAAAGATGCCATTATGTTGTCTTCCACCCTCATCATTCCTGATGAGAAGCTACCTAGTAAATGTATCATAAAAAAATTGGGAAATTTTAAGCCATTATTTTGTTCTAAAGTGCCCCTCTTCGATATTTCCTTTAATTTTAGAATTCTATTTATAGCTTATGAATTGTCCTAAAGGTTACTGAGGGTCTATTCGCATTTACTTTTTTTTCCCCTAGTCTCCAGTAGTATAATTCATGTTGATCTAAGCCCAAGTTCATAGTTTTTCTATCTACAGTCTGAAATCTTTGGTTAAGCCTATCAAGTGAATTTTTCTTTTAATTTTAGCTAATATAATATTCTACTCTAGAACTTCTTTTCTGTTCTTTTTTTAAAAATTTTTATTTAGTTAGTGACAGAGGGAGAGAGAGAGAGAGAGAGAGAGAGGAAGCACATATAAGTAGGAGAAAGAGCTGAGGGAGAGTGAGAAACAGACTCCCTGCTGAGCAGGGAACCCAATGTGGGGGTTCTATCCCAGGACCCTGGGATCATGACCTGAGCCAAATGTAGACACTTAACAGACTGAGCCACTCAGGTGCCCCATTTCTGTTCTTTTTGACAGTTTCATTTCTCTGCTGACATTTCTTATTCATTATCTCATTATATCATCTTATTCCCTTTTTTCCTAGAATATATTTAAGGTGGATTTTAAAGTCTGTGTACTAATTCTGACAGTAAAGTCACATTGAGATTTTGATTATGGACTTATTTTCCTTTTCTTCACATGTATAATGATTTGTGATTACATGCTGAACATTGTGTGACACATTGGGAAAAGCCTGAATTGTGTGACCTTCCTTTGAAGGATATTGACTTATATTCTTGCAAGCATTAAGTTACGGGTGGATTCTTTCAGCATTCCCATGTATTTATTTATTTATGATTTATTTAGGCATACAGCTGCTTGCCTTTAGTCTTAGCTGCCATGATTATTTCTCCTAATATATGGCCTTTTTGGAATCTCAACAAAATGCTTAGGATACATATAATTATGCTTTCTACTCCGCCTTGTGAGAAATGCAGCATATCTCATCACTGTGCAAACTTGCGTGTCTTCACTTATCTCACAGTTCTATAATAACTTCTTCTCCTAAGCATTGGAGATACTGTGCATAATGTTCCAAACTTTTGTGAAAATAGAGGGTATACCTCACACACCATCTGAGGTCTTCTGTTTTATAGTTCCCTTCTCTACAATATGCTGTTCCACAAATTTTAACCATTTTAGTCACCATTTCTGCTTCCTCACCTCGAAATACTACTATGTTCTGCTTACTTTTTATTTTCATGTGCTCTGAATATGCCTCCAGGAAGAGAGTTGAGGCAAGCAAATAGCTACCTCCACAAAAACACAGTTTATTACTTCCTATTTAATAATGTCTAAAACAATTAACATATTTTTTACATAGTTTTATAGCTGCATCAGAAGATCATATCTGGTACCAGTTACTCCAACATGGCCACAAGTAGATCATTTTTATTTATTTCTATAGTAAAAAGATTGTAAGAGTGAAGAGATTATTTTTCTCCTATGTAAAATACTAAATGAAAAAACATACACCTCTGTAATTTAATAATATTTAAAGATTCTATTTAGAAAGGGTAAATATGGTGGAGTAGGAGAATCCTAGACACATCTTGTCCCATGAATACAACTACATAACTATCAAATCGTCCTAAACACCCCAAAAAGTGACCTGATGACTAGCAGAACATCCCAACTAAAAGTAGAGAAGAAGCTACATCAAAAATGTGGGAAGTGCAGAATTATGATTTAAGATCCTGGCTGCTACAAAGAAGAGAGAGCCATGGTCATGGAGAAGGTAGAATGGAGCACAAAAGAATACAGAAGGGAATGCACATAGCCATTGGCTTGGAAAATAAAAAGGCTGAATTTCATGAGCTCTGGCAAACAGGGGGGGCTTAAAACCTGTGGTTTTAAAGATCAGTGACCTTCTTGATCCATTCATCTGTTGATGGACATCTAGGTTCTTTCCATAGTTTGGCTATTGTGGACATTGCTGCTATAAACATTCGGGTGCACGTGCCCCTTTGGATCACTACGTTTGTATCTTTAGGGTAAATACCCA